>NC_091283.1:755728753-755936253 GCF_032444005.1 Ranitomeya imitator
TTTTTTTTGTTAGGGAGTTATAAGGGTTAAAAGTTGACCAGCAATTTCTCATTTTTACAACACCATTTTTTTTTAGGGACCACGTCTCATTTGAAGTCATTTTGAGGGGTCTATATGATAGAAAATGCCCAAGTGTGACACCATTCTAAAAACTGCACCCCTCAAGGTGCTCAAAACCACATTCAAGAAGTTTATTAACCCTTCAGGTGTTTAATAGGAATTTTTGGAATGTTTAAATAAAAATGAACATTTAACTTTTTTACACAAAAAATTTACTTCAGCTCCAATTTGTTTTATTTTACCAAGGGTAACAGGAGAAATTGGACCCAAAAAGTTGTTGTCCAATTTGTCCTGAGTACGCTGATACCCCATATGTGGCAGTAAACCACTGTTTGGGCGCATGGGAGAGCTCGGAAGGGAAGGAGCGCTATTTGACTTTTCAATGCAAAATTGACAGGAATTGAGATGGGACGCCATGTTGCGTTTGGAGAGCCACTGATGTGCCTAAACATTGAAACCCCCCACAAGTGACACCATTTTGGAAAGTAGACCCCCTAAGGAACTTATCTGGATGTGTGGTGAGCACTTTGACCCACCAAGTGCTTCACAGAAGTTTATAATGCAGAACCGTAAAAATAAAAAATCATATTTTTTCACAAAAATTATATTTTTGCCCCCAATTTTTTATTTTTCCAAGGGTAAGAGAAGAAATTGGACCTCAAAAGTTGTTGTCCAATTTGTCCTGAGTATGCTGATACCCCATATGTGGCAGTAAACCACTGTTTGGGCGCATGGGAGAGCTCGGAAGGGAAGGAGCGCAGTTTGACTTTTCAATGCAAAATTGACAGAAATTGAGATGGGACGCCATGTTGCGTTTGGAGAGCCACTGATGTGCCTAAACATTGAAACCCCCCACAAGTGACACCATTTTGGAAAGTAGACCCCCTAAGGAACTTATCTAGAGGTGTGGTGAGCACTTTGACCCACCAAGTGCTTCACAGAAGTTTATAATGCAGAACCGTAAAAATAAAAAATCATATTTTTTCACAAAAATTATATTTTTGCCCCCAATTTTTTATTTTTCCAAGGGTAAGAGAAGAAATTGGACCTCAAAAGTTGTTGTCCAATTTGTCCCGAGTACGCTGATACCCCATATGTGGCAGTAAACCACTGTTTGGGCGCATGGGAGAGCTCGGAAGGGAAGGAGCGCCGTTTGACTTTTCAATGCAAAATTGACAGGAATTGAGATGGGACGCCATGTTGCGTTTGGAGAGCCACTGATGTGCCTAAACATTGAAACCCCCCACAAGTGACACCATTTTGGAAAGTAGACCCCCTAAGGAACTTATCTGGATGTGTGGTGAGCACTTTGACCCACCAAGGGCTTCACAGAAGTTTATAATGCAGAGCCATAAAAATAAAACAAAATTTTTTTCCCACAAAAACTATTTTTTAGCCCCCAGTTTTGTATTTTCCCTAGGGTAACAGGAGAAATTGGACCCCAAAAGTTGTTGTCCAATTTGTCCTGAGTACGCTGATACCCCATATGTGGGGGGGAACCACCGTTTGGGCGCATGGGAGGGTTCGGAAGGGAAGGAGCGCCATTTGGAATGCAGACTTAGATGGAATGGTCTGCAGGCGTCACATTGCGTTTGCAGAGCCCCTAATGTACCTAAACAGTAGAAACCCCCACAAGTGACACCATTTTGGAAAGTAGACCCCCTAAGGAACTCATCTTGATGTGTTGTGAGAGCTTTGAACCCCCAAGTATTTCACTACAGTTTATAACGCAGAGCCATGCAAATAAAAAATTTTTTTTTTTCCACAAAAATTATATTTTAGCCCCCAGTTTTGTATTTTTCCAAGGTTAGCAGGAGAAATTGGACCCTAAATGTTGTTGTCCAATTTGTCCTGAGTACGCTGATACCCGATATGTGGGGGGGAACCACCGTTTGGGCGCATGGGAGGGCTCGGAAGGGAAGGAGCATCATTTGGAATGCAGACTTAGATGGATTGGTCTGCAGGCGTCACATTGCGTTTGCAGAGCCCCTAATGTACCTAAACAGTAGAAACCCCCCACAAGTGACCCCATATTGGAAACTAGACCCCTCAATGAACTTATCTAGATGTGTTGTGAGAACTTTGAACCCCCAAGTGTTTCACTACAGTTTATAACGCAGAGCCGTGAAAATAAAAAATCTTTTTGTTTTCCCACAAAAATTATTTTTTAGCCCCCAGTTTTGTATTTTCCCAAGGGTAACAGGAGAAATTGGTCCACAAAAGTTGTTGTCCAATTTGTCCTGAGTACGCTGATACCCCATATGTTGGGGTAAACCCCTGTTTGGGCACACAGGAGAGCTCGGAAGGGAAGGAGCACTGTTTCACTTTTTCAACGCAGAATTGGCTGGAATTGAGATCGGACGCCATGTCGTGTTTGGAGAGCCCCTGATGTGCCGAAACAGTGGAAACCCCCCAATTATAACTGAAACCCTAATCTAAACACACCCCTAACCCTAATTCCAACGGTAACCCTAACCACACCTCTAACCCTGACACACCCCTAACCCTAATCCCAACCCTATTCCCAACTGTAAATGTAATCTAAACCCTAACCCTAACTTTAGCCCCAACCCTAACTGTAGCCCCAACCCTAACCCTAACCCTAATCCTAGCCCTAACCCTAGCCCTAACCCTAACCCTAGCCCTAACCCTAGCCCTAACCCTAGCCCTAGCCCTAACCCTAGCCCTAGCCCTAACCCTAGCCCTAGCCCTAGCCCTAACCCTAGCCCTAACCCTAGCCCTAACCCTAGCCCTAGCCCTAACCCTAGCCCTAACCCTAGCCCTAACCCTAGCCCTAACCCTAACCCTAACCCTAACCCTAGCCCTAGCCCTAGCCCTAGCCCTAGCCCTAACCCTAGCCCTAACCCTAGCCCTAGCCCTAACCCTAGCCCTAATGGGAAAATGGAAATAAATACATTTTTTTTTATTTTTCCCTAACTAAGGGGGTGATGAAGGGGGGTTTGATTTACTTTTATAGCAGGTTTTTTTGCGGATTTTTATGATTGGCAGCCGTCACACACTGAAAGACCCTTTTTATTGCAAAAAATATTTTTTGCAATACCACATTTTGAGAGCTATAATTTTTCCATATTTTGGTCCACAGAGTCATGTGAGGTCTTGTTTTTTGCGGGACGAGTTGACGTTTTTATTGAAAACATTTTTGGGCACGTGACATTTTTTTATCGCTTTTTATTCCGATTTTTGTGAGGAAGAATGACCAAAAGCCAGCTATTCATGAATTTCTATTGGGGGAGGCGTTTATACCGTTCCGCGTTTGGTAAAATTGATAAATCAGTTTTATTCTTCGGGTCAGTACGATTACAGCGATACCTCATTTATATCATTTTTTTATGGTTTGGTGCTTTTATACGATAAAAACTATTTTACAGAAAAAATAATTATTTTTGCATCGCTTTATTCTCAGGACTATAACTTTTTTATTTTTTTGCTGATGATGCTGTATGGCGGCTCTTTTTTTGCGGGACAATATGACGCTTTCAGCGGTACCATGGTTATTTATATCTGTCCTTTTGATCGCGTGTTATTCCACTTTTTGTTCGGCGGTATCATAATAAAGCGTTGTTTTTTGCCTCGTTTTTTTTTCTTTTTTCTTACGGTGTTTACTGAAGGGGTTAACTAGTGGGCCAGTTTTATAGGTCGGGCCGTTACGGACGCGGCGATACTAAATATGTGTACTTTTATTGTTTTGTTTTTTTTATTTAGATGAAGAAATGTATTTATGGGAATAATATTTTTTTTTTTTTTTCATTATTTTGGAATATTTTTTTTTATTTTTTTTACACATTTGGAAAAAATTTTTTTTACTTTTTTACTTTGTCCCAGGGGGGACATCACAGATCAGTGATCTGACAGTTTGCATAGCACTCTGTCAGATCACTGATCTGATAGGAGTGCAGGCTGCTTCACAGTGCCTGCTCTGAGCAGGCTCTGTGAAGCCACCTCCCTCCCTGCAGGACCCGGATCCGCGGCCATCTTGGATCCGGGGCTCGAGCAGGGAGGGAGGTGAGGAGACCCTCGCAGCAACGCGATCACATCGCGTTGCTGCGGGGGGCTCAGGGAAGCCCGCAGGGAGCCCCCTCCCTGCGCGGTGCTTCCCTGCACCGCCGGCACATCGCGATCATCTTTGATCGCGGTGTGCCAGGGGTTAATGTGCCGGGGGCGGTCCGTGACCGCTCCTGGCACATAGTGCCGGATGTCAGCTGCGATAAGCAGCTGACACCCGGCCGCGATCGGCCGCGCTCCCCCCGCGCGGCCAATCGGCTATGACGTACTATCCCGTCCAGGGTCAGATAAGCCCAGGGCACCTCGACGGGATAGTACGTCTAAGGTCACAGAGGGGTTAACCCCTCTGTGACCTTAGACGTACTATCCCGTCGAGGTGCCCTGGGCTTATCTGACCCTGGACGGGATAGTACGTCATAGCCGATCGGCCGCGCTCACGGGGGGAGCGCGGCCGATCGCGGCCGGGTGTCAGCTGCTTATCGCAGCTGACATCCGGCACTATGTGCCAGGAGCGGTCACGGACCGCCCCCGGCACATTAACCCCTGGCACACCGCGATCAAAGATGATCGCGATGTGCCGGTGGTGCAGGGAAGCACCGCGCAGGGAGGGGGCTCCCTGCGGGCTTCCCTGAGCCCCCCGCAGCAACGCGATGTGATCGCGTTGCTGCGGGGGTCTTACCTCCCTCCCTCCCTGCTCTAGCCCCGGATCCAAGATGGCCACGGATCCGGGTCCTGCAGGGAGGGAGGTGGCTTCACAGAGCCTGCTTAGAGCAGGCACTGTGAAGGCTGCAGCGCTGCATGTCAGATCAGTGATCTGACAGAGTGCTGTGCAAACTGTCAGATCACTGATCTGTGATGTCCCCCCCTGGGACAAAGTAAAAAAGTAAAAAAAAAATTTTCCAAATGTGTAAAAAAAATAAAAAAAAATATTCCAAAATAATGAAAAAAAAAAAAAATATTATTCCCATAAATACATTTCTTCATCTAAATAAAAAAAAAAAAACAATAAAAGTACACATATTTAGTATTGCCGCGTCCGTAACGACCCGACCTATAAAACTGTCCCACTAGTTAACCCCTTCAGTAAACACCGTAAGAAAAAAAAAAAAAAAACGAGGCAAAAAACAACGCTTTATTATCATACCGCCGAACAAAAAGTGGAATAACACGCGATCAAAAGGACAGATATAAATAACCATGGTACCGCTGAAAGCGTCATATTGTCCCGCAAAAAAAGAGCCGCCATACAGCATCATCAGCAAAAAAATAAAAAAGTTATAGTCCTGAGAATAAAGCGATGCAAAAATAATTATTTTTTCTGTAAAATAGTTTTTATCGTATAAAAGCACCAAACCATAAAAAAATGATATAAATGAGGTATCGCTGTAATCGTACTGACCCGAAGAATAAAACTGATTTATCAATTTTACCAAACGCGGAACGGTATAAACGCCTCCCCCAATAGAAATTCATGAATAGCTGGCTTTTGGTCATTCTTCCTCACAAAAATCGGAATAAAAAGCGATAAAAAAATGTCACGTGCCCAAAAATGTTTTCAATAAAAACGTCAACTCGTCCCGCAAAAAACAAGACCTCACATGACTCTGTGGACCAAAATATGGAAAAATTATAGCTCTCAAAATGTGGTATTGCAAAAAATATTTTTTGCAATAAAAAGGGTCTTTCAGTGTGTGACGGCTGCCAATCATAAAAATCCGCTAAAAAACTCGCTATAAAAGTAAATCAAACCCCCCTTCATCACCCCCTTAGTTAGGGAAAAATAAAAAAAAATGTATTTATTTCCATTTTCCCATTAGGGCTAGGGCTAGGGTTAGGGCTAGGGTTAGGGCTAGGGTTAGGGCTAGGGCTAGGGTTAGGGCTAGGGTTAGGGCTAGGGTTAGGGTTAGGGCTAGGGTTAAGGTTAGGGTTAGGGCTAGGGTTAGGGCTAGGGTTAGGGCTAGGGTTAGGGCTAGGGTTAGGGTTAGGGTTAGGGCTAGGGTTAGGGCTACAGTTTGGGTTGGGGCTAAAGTTACAGTTAGGGTTTAGATTACATTTACGGTTGGGAATAGGGTTGGGATTAGGGTTAGGGGTGTGTCAGGGTTAGAGGTGTGGTTAGGGTTACTGTTGGGATTAGGGTTAGGGATGTGTTTGGATTAGGGTATCAGTTATAATTGGGGGGTTTCCACTGTTTCGGCACATCAGGGGCTCTCCAAACACGACATGGCGTCCGATCTCAATTCCAGCCAATTCTGCGTTGAAAAAGAAAAACAGTGCTTCTTCCCTTCCGAGCTCTCCTGTGTGCCCAAACAGGGGTTTACCCCAACATATGGGGTATCAGCGTACTCAGGACAAATTGGACAACAACTTTTGTGGACCAATTTCTCCTGTTACCCTTGGGAAAATACAAAACTGGGGGCTAAAAAATAATTTTTGTGGGAAAACAAAAAGATTTTTTATTTTCACGGCTCTGCGTTATAAACTGTAGTGAAACACTTGGGGGTTCAAAGTTCTCACAACACATCTAGATAAGTTCATTGAGGGGTCTAGTTTCCAATATGGGGTCACTTGTGGGGGGTTTCTACTGTTTAGGTACATTAGGGGCTCTGCAAATGCAATGTGACGCCTGCAGACCAATCCATCTAAGTCTGCATTCCAAATGATGCTCCTTCCCTTCCGAGCCCTCCCATGCGCCCAAACGGTGGTTCCCCCCCACATATCGGGTATCAGCGTACTCAGGACAAATTGGACAACAACATTTAGGGTCCAATTTCTCCTGCTAACCTTGGAAAAATACAAAACTGGGGGCTAAAATATAATTTGTGGAAAAAAAAATATTTTTTATTTGCATGGCTCTGCGTTATAAACTGTAGTGAAATACTTGGGGGTTCAAAGCTCTCACAACACATCAAGATGAGTTCCTTAGGGGGTCTACTTTCCAAAATGGTGTCACTTGTGGGGGGTTTCTCCTGTTTAGGTACATTAGGGGCTCTGCAAACGCAATGTGACGCCTGCAGACCATTCCATCTAAGTCTGCATTCCAAATGGCGCTCCTTCCCTTCCGAACCCTCCCATGCGCCCAAACGGTGGTTCCCCCCCACATATGGGGTATCAGCGTACTCAGGACAAATTGGACAACAACTTTTGGGGTCCAATTTCTCCTGTTACCCTAGGGAAAATACAAAACTGGGGGCTAAAAAATAATTTTTGTGGGAAAAAAATTTTGTTTTATTTTTATGGCTCTGCATTATAAACTTCTGTGAAGCCCTTGGTGGGTCAAAGTGCTCACCACACATCCAGATAAGTTCCTTAGGGGGTCTACTTTCCAAAATGGTGTCACTTGTGGGGGGTTTCAATGTTTAGGCACATCAGTGGCTCTCCAAACGCAACATGGCGTCCCATCTCAATTCCTGTCAATTTTGCTTTGAAAAGTCAAACGGCGCTCCTTCCCTTCCGAGCTCTCCCATGCGCCCAAACAGTGGTTTACTGCCACATATGGGGTATCAGCGTACTCGGGACAAATTGGACAACAACTTTTGAGGTCCAATTTCTTCTCTTACCCTTGGAAAAATAAAAAATTGGGGGCAAAAATATAATTTTTGTGAAAAAATATGATTTTTTATTTTTACGGTTCTGCATTATAAACTTCTGTGAAGCACTTGGTGGGTCAAAGTGCTCACCACACCTCTAGATAAGTTCCTTAGGGGGTCTACTTTCCAAAATGGTGTCACTTGTGGGGGGTTTCAATGTTTAGGCACATCAGTGGCTCTTCAAACGCAACATGGCGTCCCATCTCAATTCCTGTCAATTTTGCATTGAAAAGTCAAATAGCGCTCCTTCCCTTCCGAGCTCTCCCATGCGCCCAAACAGTGGTTTACTGCCACATATGGGGTATCAGCGTACTCAGGACAAATTGGACAACAACTTTTTGGGTCCAATTTCTCCTGTTACCCTTGGTAAAATAAAACAAATTGGAGCTGAAGTAAATTTTTTGTGTAAAAAAGTTAAATGTTCATTTTTATTTAAACATTCCAAAAATTCCTATTAAACACCTGAAGGGTTAATAAACTTCTTGAATGTGGTTTTGAGCACCTTGAGGGGTGCAGTTTTTAGAATGGTGTCACACTTGGGCATTTTCTATCATATAGACCCCTCAAAATGACTTCAAATGAGACGTGGTCCCTAAAATAAAATGGTGTTGTAAAAATGAGAAATTGCTGGTCAACTTTTAACCCTTATAACTCCCTAACAAAAAAAAAAATTGGTTCCAAAATTATGCTGATGTAAAGGAGACATGTGGGAAATGTTACTCATTAAGTATTTTGTGTGACATATCTCTGTGATTTAATTGCATAAAAATTCAAAGTTTGAAAATTGCGAAATTTTCAAAATTTTCGCCAAATTTCCGTTTTTTTCACAAATAAACGCAGGTACTATCAAAGAAATTTTACCACTATCATGAAGTACAATATGTCACGAGAAAACAATGTCAGAATCACCAGGATCCGTTGAAGCGTTTCGGAGTTATAACCTCATAAAGGGACAGTGGTCAGAATTGTAAAAATTGGCCTGGTCATTAACGTGCAAACCACCCTTGGGGGTAAAGGGGTTAATAAAGGGCATTTGAAACAATATACAAGTTAATGCTTTGAAAACCAACCGACATATATGTCCTATAGTTTTATACTGACAAGAATTTGGTTGAATAAACTACAGCCCTGAAAGCGTCAAATTACAAGCTTTGCTTATTCTGTCGCTCTTTTCCTTTTTTCACTGCGTCACTCTATTGCAGAGATATTTACACCTAATTTGTTATGGTGTGCAGTATGTGAAATCTTTGCTTTGCAGTGCAACTGGAAGTTTCTTCATAATCTTCTCTGCGAATGTAGGATGGGGGAGCCAGGGCTGTAGTCATGGCCGATAGCAATCCCTTTATCACTCTCTGGCCTTCCCCCTCCATACAATCATGTGTACCTTTCTGAGTAGGTGCTGTTCTTCAATGCAATCTGGACTTGCCCGGTATGGGGATGTATTCCTCACAGACAGTTCCACAAAATAAGGGTCACAGTCTGGTTTCAACTTTTCAACATCAACTCTTTCACTCAGGACTTCATCCAGGGCATATTCAATACACACACAGGGATTCTCATCAGGCAATGCTTCCACTTTCCCTTGCCTTCTCTCACGTATACTAAGCTTGTCCCCTGGACGGACCGCATCTTTCAGTCCCTTAACGTACTCACTGTCCTGTACTCTTGGCTCCTGTGGGGAGGTTCTCCACTGTTTCTCCCCGGATCTGAAAACCACTGCCCGCACAGAGATCTGCCACATTTCGTGTGACATGGTCCCGTGCCGGCCATAGTGCCACCTCCTGGCTGACAAAACTCGGCACACACCTCCTTCTCCCTTTTCTTATTCTGCTCCACCACGCCAGCTATCCAGGCCAGCTGGTCGGCAGAGGGAAATCGCCCATCGGTGACAGGGGCAGGACGTGCGGCTTGCCTGGACACTGAAGCGCTCATGATGTGCCTTCCCTGCAGCACCCGGCAAGCTGTTGCACGCTCCGAAGCTGCCGACTCATCCGGTGCAGGTTGATCAGTCACAGCATGGGTAAGTAGCTTAGGTCGGGCTGCAGGGGTAGGTGACAGGGAAGGGATCTCGCACACTGGGGTCACAGGTCGAGGCACACTCACCGCCTCGGGTTGAAATCCCCGGACCACATCCTCACTGCCACTGCTGTATTCTTCCATGGAAGTGGTGCGGACTGATCTTTCTGGAAGTAGTCTCGGCAGTGGCCTAGCTTCCTTCCGGTCCAAGGTCCTGTGGACACGAGGACTTCAGCCCTTCAGCCGACGGCCCGGGTCCCGATGGAAGTCCGAGCCCCAACTCCACAGGCTCCCGATACTTTGTATATAAACAGGGGGTTGGGGAAAAAGAAAAAACATAAATTATCACATCCCCTACATGAACATGCACTTTCACCCTCCCAGATGCTGCCAATCACAGCTCAGCAATTGATCTCAGTCTCAGATGCTGCTGAGCTGTGTTTGAAAAAATATCACAGAAAAGAAAGAGCCTTACCAACAACAAGTCAGATTACCAATGCACTAAGAGGATGCAGTAGACCTCCATGATAACAGCGGCACCCTACACAAGCCTCATCTGTGCGCCTTTTTAATACTAGGCAACCATCCCCACCAAGGTTTGTGAGTGGTTGCTTCATCAGCATTTTGCATCGGTGTTGCCCTTTATCATGGGAGGGGTCTATGTATTCTGCTATTGTACTGGTAATCTCACCTGTTATTGGTAAGGCTGTTTCTGTGTTTGTGATGTCATTTGAATTTTGTCCTTCTGTGAGCCGTGATTGTCAGCATTTGGGAGGGAGAGGTGAAAGTGCATACCACCAGAGAAGACTCAGAGGAAACGCTCAGTTGGTCTGCAAAGCAGAGATTCACAGACTTTGCTCCAGAAGAAATAAATGTAAACATCTCTGCGATGGAGTGACACAGTGAAAAATGGAAAAGAGCAGTAGAATCAGGGGTGCTGTGGGAAATTTACAAGGTAGTTAACTCAATTATGTTATGAGCAAGTGACAGGATCTCTTTAAATGGGATGTCTCAAGTTCTTAAATGGATTTAATTGCAAAGTTATTGGACAAACAAGCTCCCCTTTGTAAAAATCCACTGTTATCTCAATAATCAGGAGATTTTAAAATTTATAGTATGCAGTTCATTGCCTCAGAGTGGTTGATTACTTATGAATGCTGGGCGCTATTTGGAGGCTCTACGCGTTAGAGCCTGTTTGCGGCTCTCTTAAGCTGGCAGGATCACTAGATCCATCCAGCTTCAGTGGCCTTGCACCTCTCCCATGCAGCAGAGGCAATGTTGACTCTTTAGGAAAGCAGGGGTATGAGAAGCGCCACATATATGCCACTGGTATGAACTGTCAATTTTCAGAAGCGCACTGCCCCCTGGCAACCAGGAAGGCAAAGGAGCAGTGCACTCCTAAAAAGGGATTATTGAACAACACTTTAATTTTAGAATTTCTTCTAAATCTTGAATTTAGAGCTGTCCAGAATAATCATAATGTATTTTACTTACTTTTTATGTATCTGATTTGATTTTATGTACTTATGTTATTTATCTATATTTGGCACAAAATGGCTTTATACTCAGACAAAATACACTGTTCTGTTATAGATGTCCTTTACAAATTTACAAATCCAATTCTTAGGAAACATCGGGGTGTAAACTGCACAGATAATCATATTTTTGCTTTACAGATTGCTTGTAATGTCTGTCTGTGTTTTTTGAAACTGTTATAAAATGTTTCATTTTTCACACTTAGTATTGTTATTGTTGCCTTACATGCAATGAAATGTAAGTATTAAAACTAAAATTAATGTGATGATTCGACAAGGAGGCTGCTAGCGACTGGTTGCCCCAAATAAATCTTGAAGGGCTTGGTAAGAGGATAAATACAATATTTGGCTAAAACCTATGTGGTCTCCTCCTTAAGTTCGGGTGTTTCTGACGCAATAATTGTAATCAGTTGTATGAAATCTGGCACATGCCCATACAATCTTCATAGGTAAAACATTAGAAACAAGCCTACAAAGAATAACTGAATACTGTACATCCATTAGAGATATGCAATGCCTATAAACATGATACACAGTCAAGATGTCAAAAGAGTGATACAATCTTTTATTAGTTACATGATTAAAACAATAAACATAGAAACAATAGAAGGGAAAAGGGAAAAGTCCTTATGAAGTGCAAATACAGGGGCAAGATAAAACAAAGGTGATCAAGTTGCATAAAATTTTAGTGAATGAAACAATCTGTTTAAAAGAAACCTAATAGTTTTAGGATATGGGTAAAATCAATATTAAATGGGTAATGACTCTATAAACAGGTGCATAGCAGTAACCACATATGGCGGAGGACTACCTCATGTGACATACAAGTACTGTGTATGAATGGTATAGCAAGATAAGATGACCAAAGGTAAGAAAATGCAGACAGATGGTAAATAATGGTGGCAAGATTATACTAACCCACTGTGATTGCACCTGCCCGACGTGCATTTCACCTACAGCTTCGATGTTGAAGGATGTTACTTTCAGAGGATGCCAACGTCAACTTTACTACAAGTCAGTTTTGGTAAATTCACTAGTGAACTGTAAGTGCTTAATCGTCTAAGGTTAAGAACAACTCAGCCACAAAGTTCTAAACCACGGAAACTCAAAACAAGGTCAGGAGCACTGAAGTCATAGTGCGTAAAAAAAAACATCTGTCCTCTGTTCTATCAATTACTACAGAGTTCCATAATCCCTCATCATCAGTAGACGAGCATCAGGAGCTTCATGAAACAGTTTTTAATAGTCAAGTAAATGCAAGAAAAGCCTAAGAACACCAAGTACAATGCCAAGCTTCAGCTGGAGTGGGGTAAAGCTTGCTTTCACTCGACTTGGAAGAAATGGAAACATATTCTGAAGCGATGAATCACATTTCATTAGTAGTCTGATAAAGGAATATGACTTTGAAAATGTTTAGAAATAAAGTCTCCTGGTGAAAAAAAAGGTGCCTACTGTAAAATTAGGTTGAAGCTGAATTAATGGTTTAGGGGCTGATTTTCAAGTCTAGCCCCATTGTTTCTAGTGGAGAGTAACGTTAATACTTCAGCAAACAAAGATGTTTTAGATAATTGTATGTTTCCAACTTCGTTGTATCAGTTTGGGGAAGGTGGTTTCTTGTTTCTGCATGAAAGCAAAGTCCATAAAATCATGGTTTAAATGTGGAGAATTGACTTGTGGTCTGATGTCAACCTTATCAAAAAATCTTTGGAATCAGTTATAATTCTGACTGAAAGCCAAGCCTTCTCAATCAGCATCAGAAATGCTTTAAATAGACACAAATTCCCCATAACACACAAAAATATTGAAAGCCTTTTAAGAGTTGAAGTTGTAATTGCAAAAGGAGCCCAACTCCAAATTAATGCGCATGTTTTCTTATTGTATAATAAAAAAGCATATTTATTGTATGATAAGTTATATTTCCTAATATACTCTGTGCATCATGTCCTTGCTGCTAGTGAATGAAGTGTAAAGCCCTCATACACATAAGATGGATTTCAGCCAAATGATGGTGCAGCCGAGGCTTTGGCTAGCTGCCATCACAGGCAGCTTTCCCATTTGCAGGAGCGCTTGTTCAGCCTAGCTCTCCTGTGTTTTCTAAGAAAGAGCTGAGACCAGAAGCATGACAATGGAGACAATGTTATGGACAGTCCAAAATTGGATATTCCAGATAAATATAGCCTGCGACAATTGTCTGAGGCTTCCATACACATTAGCCCGTCTACCGAACCCGTCGTTACCGACACTGGTCTAAAATGTATGAGGGCATTAAAATTCCAGTAGAATTATTACACCCATGCATTTGTGTGATTTTGATATCCAATTAAGTACATAATAATGTTTCTTATTAATGACATTTCATTAGGGATTAAATACACCTTGTTTGACGAAACTGTAATACTCTAAGAAATTAACAAACTAAACCACATATATCTATACTTGGGATTTATATATAAAAAAACATTATAATACAATCTCGTTTTTCTATTATCTGAATGCAAACAATATAAACAATTGATGTTTCCTCCTAGCTGCACTAATTATTTATGAATGTGTCTGTACTTGATAATAAAATATACATATACTATATAACATCATAGTTGAGCTGCGCAAATATCAATGTACAGAGCCACGGCAACCAGAATAAAAACATCTAATGCTTATACTGCAGGCTGCATTTAAAGGCAACCTGTCACCTGAATTTGGCGGGACTGGTTTTTGGTCATATGGGCGGAGTTTTCAGGTGTTTGATTCACCCTTTCCTTACCCACTGGCTGCATGCTGGCCGCAATATTGGATTGAAGTTCATTCTCTGTCCTCCGTAGTACACACCTGCGCATGGCACGGATTTTGACACGCAGAAATTTTAGCTTAAAATCGTCCTCCTATGAATATGCCATTTTGGATTTCTCTGTTTACACCACAGCTGATTAAAAGATCAGTAAACCTTCAGTCTATCTTACCTCTATTTACTGCCGCCTAGTAAAATATTATGAATGAGTGATTTTTACCAACTATAATGGGCTGTGGAAACCCTGACTATGTGTTACTCAAAGGGATCAGTGATAAAACGTCAAGAAAATGTCAGCCTTTACAACTACCTAATCACAAATATTACATTTCTGTTGGGTTGACACACATGTTTAGAAGTCAATGAAGATTATGTATTAGCACCTAATCATTATCTGAATAGCTCTTTACAAATCCATGTGCATTTCATGTAGACTGCTCTGACTACGCTAGTCATTGAAGCATAGGAAAAGTAAGAAAACGCTCATAATACATGTAGACACAAATGTATTTTAACTTTCTAAATCAGGAAAAAAGATAGAAAATGATTTCCAAAGATGTAAAAATGGCAATCAGTTCTGTTCCAACTCTGCTCAAGAAGTGGAAAATTATAGATTCTATTCATACCAACCTACAGTCCAGTAGACCAAGAATGATTTAAAACCTGGCTGCCTGAAAAAAAATGTCAACATGCAGAGAAAAAGCCACATGCAGCTTTTACTGAAATCTAAGCTCTGAAATGGAGTTGCTTTTGCATTACACACAATAAGAACGGGTTGAGCAAAACAGATTTCAGACAGGAAAACTCGCAATACACCAAAGAGCCACTAGAGAAGGATCTAGACTTAGAAATCAAACTAATGAAGGGTGATAAGTATAGATGAGCGAATATTTTGGTTCGGCTCACAATAGGCGAATTTGCTATAGTCGCCAATCTAATCAACTTAATCACCGAATATAGCCGAACATACACAGCACAAAAGCCGGTGTTTCCCACGCTGTGTCACAGCGTGGGAAACACTGGCGTAGCGCTTCGGATCGGAAGTGGAATCATCCCGCCGGTCTGAGAGCCACGGTTCCCACGCTGTCAGAAGACAGCATGAGCACTCAGCCGTGATCAGAGGTATAAAGTTTACCTCTGGTCACTGGTGTTAGCTCATGGGACTACAGCTGCCATCAGCTGACACCTGCTGCCGCTAATAACAGTGAGAGCAGGAGCGGCGGATGGGTGTATTTATCAGCCACTCCTGCGCTGTTAATAAATAATAAAAAAAACCTGTGTTCACCTGTATTTTTGATAACCAGCCAGGCAAAACTCACACCTAGGGGCTGCAACCTTCAGCTGTCAGCTTCAGAAAGGCTGGTTATTAATAATAGAGGGGTCCCCACGCCGTATTTGTAATTATTTTAATAAATAATTTTAAAAAGCAACGTGGTGTCCCCCCATTTATGACAACCAGCCTTGCTAAATCTCACAGCTGGGGGCTGGTATTCTTAGACTGGTAAGGGGCCATGGATTTAGGCCCCCCGCCTAAAAATAACAGCCCCCAGCTGTCCAGAAAAGGCGCATCTATTAGATGCGCCAATTCTGGCACTTTGCCCGGCTCTTCCCACTTGCCCTGTAACTGTGGCAAGTGGGGTTCATATTTGTGGGGTTGATGTCACCTTTGTATTGTCAGGTGACATCAAACCCACGGCTTAGTAATGGAGAGACAGCTATAAGACACCGATCCATTACTAATCCTATAGTTACATGGTAAATAAAGACAGCCAGAATAAAGTCTTTAAAGGGACTCTGTCACCTGAATTTGGCGGGACTGGTTTTGGGTCATATGGGTGGAGTTTTCAGGTGTTTGATTCACCCTTTCCTTACCCGCTGGCTGCATGCTGGCTGCAATATTGGATTGAAGTTCATTCTCTGTCCTCCATAGTACACGCCTGCGCAAAGCAATCTTGCCTTGTGCAGGCGTGTACTATGGAGGACAGAGAATGAACTTCAATCCAATATTGCAGCCAGCATGCAGCCAGCGGGTAAGGAAAGGGTGAATCAAACACCCGAAAACTCCGCCCATATGACCCAAAACCAGTCCCGCCAAATTCAGGTGACAGGTTCCCTTTAATTAGAAATAAGACTAAATACAGTTTTCCTTTTTATTAAAAAATAACAAACACAGCTATACTCACCTAACACCTATTCCTCCGAACCCCTCATTCTCCTGTAATAAAACTAAAATAAAAAAAAACAAAAATATCCCTCATCTGTCGGTCGTTCAGTCCCACGCCGTAATCTATGTCTGAGGGATAATGAACTTTCAACTTGGACGGTGCCAAGATGTGACTGTCCAGGCTGAGAACGACTGGTGAATGAGCTGCTGCAAGCGCAGCATCAGTGACGGGCGGTGACGTCGTCGAGGTTACTTCCGGTCACTGGTGTCAGCTGATGGGACTACAGCTCTCAGCAGCTGACACCTGCTGCTGCTAACAACAGTGAGACCAGAAGCGGCAGATGGGAGTATTCATCAGCCACTCCTGCGCTATGAATAATTTGAAAAAAACCTGTATGGGTTCCCTTGTATTTTTGATAACCAGCCAGACAAAACTCACAGCTGGGGGCTGCAACCCTCAGCTGTCAGCCTCAGCAGGGCTGGTTATCAAGAATAGTGGGGTCCATACTCCGTAATTTTTAATTATTTAAATAAATAATGAACCAGCCTTGCTAAAGTTCACAGCTGGGGGCTGGTATTCTCAGGATGGAAAGTGGTCATGGATACTGCCCCCCCAGCTTAAAAATAGCAGCCCTCAGCCACCCAGAGAAAGGTGCATCTATTAGATGCACAAATTCTGGTGCTTTGCCTGGCTCTTCCCACTTGCCCTGTAGCGGTGGTAAGTGGGGTTCCTATTTGTGGGGTTGATGTCACCTTTGTATTGTCAGGTGACATCAAGCCCACGGCTTTGGTAATGGAGAGACATCTATAAGACACCTATTCATTACTAATCCTATAGTTACATGGTAAATAAAGACACAGACAGAATAAAGTCCTTTATTAGAAATAAGACTAAACACAGTTTCCCATTTTATATAAAAATAACAAACACAGGTATACTCACCTAATGCCTAATTCAATCGCAGCCCTTGTTCTCCTGTAACAAAACTAAAATAAAAAAAACAACAATATCCCTCACCTGTCTGTTGTTCTGTCCCACAGTGCAATCCATGTCTGTGGGATAAATAGTTTTCAAGTTTTTTAGCCCAAGCTCCAGGCCTAAACCCCATTGAAAACCTCTGGAATTTCAATCAAGAGGAGGATGGATAGTCACAAGAGATCAAACAAAGAAGAACTGATTCAACTTTTTTACCAGGAGTGGCATAAGGTCACCCAACAGCAGTGTGAAAGACTGGTGTAAAGCATGCCAAGACGCATGAAAGCTCTAAATAAAAATCATGGTTATTCCACAAAATATTGATTTTTGAACTCTTCCAGAGTTAAAAAATTAATATTGTTGTTTCTAAATGATTATGAACTTGTTTTTTTGCATTATTTGATGTCAGCAAGCAATGCATTTTTTGTTATTTTGACCATATGTCATTTTCAGAAAATAAATACAAAATTTATTGCTTGGAACTTCAGAGACATGTTGTCAGTAGTTTATAGAATAAAAGAACAATTTACATTTTACTCAAAAATATACCTATAAAGAGAAAAATTAGACAAACTGAAAATTTTGCAGTGGTCTCTTAATTTTTGCCAGAGATAAATACATATATATACACTAGATGGTGGCCTGATTCTAACGCATCGGGTATTCTAGAATATGCATGTCCACGAAGTATATAGCACAGCCACGTAGTATATTGCCCAGCCACATAGAATATTGTCCAGTTACGTAGTATATTGCCCAGTGACGTAGTATATTGTCCAGCCATGTAGTATATTGCCCCGTAACGTAGTATATTGCCGAGTTACGTAGTATATTGCCCAGTAACGTAGTATATTGCCTAGCCACATAGTATATTGCCCAGTAACATAGTATATTGCCCAGTGACGTAGTATATTGCCCAGCCACGTAGTATATTGCCCAGTGACGTAGTATATTACCCATAAACATAAGGAGGAATGACCTCGGGGAGATCAAAACATCCAACACCGCGGAGACACCATCACGTGTTTCTCAACGCAGTGATCCAGAAAACTGCTCCCATCCCTTATGGGAAATATGCAAATGCATGTAGAAAAGCCGTGGAGACACCATCATGTGTTTCTCAATGCAAGCAATAAATAGCCAGGTCTTTCACCGGTGAGAAACACGTGATGGTGTCTCCGCGGTGTTGGATGTTTTGATCTCCCTGAGGTCATTCATCCTTATGTTTATAGTCCTTTTACTAGGCACTGCTCTTAATAGCCAGTTTCCTACTCCACACTGATGAGGGGCAAATACCCCGAAACAGCTGTCTGTGGATGGATACCATGTTTTGGCATAGGTGGTTTTCCTTTTTGGATGCTGCCCTTCCTGTGGTTGTTCCTTCCCGGTGAAAGACCTGGCTATTTATTACTTGCGTTGAGAAACATGTGATGGTGTCTCCGTGGCTTTTCTACATGCAGTAGTATATTACCCAGTGACGTAGTATGTTGCCCAGTCACGTAGTATATTGCCCGGCCACATAGTATATTGCCCAATCACGTAGTATATTGCCCAACCACGTAGTATATTGCCCAGCCATGTAGTATATTGCCCAGTCACGTACTATATTATATAGCACAGCCCATGTAGTATATTTCACAGCCCATGTAGTATATTGCCCAGCCCACGTAGTATATAGCAATGTGGGCATCATATCCCTGTTAAAATAAAGAATTAAAATAAAAAATAGTTACTCACCTTCCGGAGCCCCCGGATCCAAGCGTAGCGGCTACCGACACTCGTCGCACGCTCCGGTCTCAAAAGTGCATTGCGGTCTCGCGAGATGATGACGTAGCGGTCTCGCGAGACCGCTACATCATCATTTCGTGAGATCACAGCATGGACCGGTTACCTGAGCGTTGCGAGCGGGAAAGGCCTGTTGTGGATCCGAGGGGCCGACGGACGGTGAGTATATAACGATTTTTTTAAAATTATTTTTAACATTAGATCTTTTTACTATTGATGCTGCATAGGCAGCATCAATAGTAAAACGTTGGTCACAAAGGGTTAATAGCATCGTTAACTGAGTGCGTTACACCGCGGCATAGCACGGTCGGTAACGCTGCCATTATCCCTTTGTGAGCGCTGACTGAAGGGCAGTATGGAGCGGGCACTGACTGCGGGGAGGAAGGAGCGGCCATGTTGCCGCCGGACTGCGCCCGTCGCTGATTGGTCGTGGCAATGGTCGTGGGCGTTTTGCCACGACCAATCAGCGACTTGGATTCCATGACAGACAGAGGCCGCGACCAATGAATATCCAGGACAGACAAAAAGACGGAAGTAACCCTTAGACAATTATATAGTAGATATATAGATGTCAGTGACACACTCACATATATACTGTATATGTATATATATATTTCTATATATCACAGATAAATAGAAGAAAAGCCGGCAATTCATCTGTCGTGTACTGTAAAATCATTGCAGGAGCTGATAGGATAGAAGAGATGGATTACATATTGTAAATACAAACAGAATAGGTAGATATACAGATGTCTGTGACAAATACAGTTAGTTCAGTGTGCTAGCAGCTTACTGTACATGTATTTAATTATTAAAAGATTCTTTTTTGGAAAAAAAATGGCGTTTGCACAAACGTAATTTTCGTAAACAGCAGAGGCAAAGCTGACGGCTGGAGGCCGATGTTTATAGCCTGGGAAGGGGGTAACATCCATGGAGCTTCTCAGCCTATTAATATTAGCTCACAACTGTATATTTAGCCGTTACTGGCTATTAAAATGGGAGACCCTAAAAAAATTATGTATGGTCCCTTATAATTAATAACCAACAAAGGCTATGCAGACAGCTGCAGGCTGATATTAATAGCCTAGGAAAGGGCCATGGATAGTGCCCACATGTTAAAAACATCAGTTCTCAGCTGCCTCAGAAAAGTTGCATCTCTATGATGCACCAATTCTGGCACTTAGCCTTGCTCTTCCCACCTGCCCTGTAGCGGGGGCAAATGGGGTGATAGTTGGGAGGGCTGATGTCAACTTTGTATTGTTAGGTGACATCAAGCCCCGAGGTTAGTAATGGAGAGGTATCAATAAGACACCCCCATTACTAATCCCATAGTCACATCGTATGAAAACACAGACAGCCAGAAAAAAGTCCTTTAATTGAAAGAAAGACACAGACTCCTTTAATCATCTTAATTAAACCATACTTACAACCTCACTCATTCCCCCGATGCCCTCGTCATCTGCAAAAGAGGTAAAAAAGCAAACAACAATATTCTACACCTTCCCACAAAGATCCTCTTAATCCATTTGTCCCACGACAGGTCTAGCTCTGCTACATCTAGACGGCAGGCTGCATGGTTGCATGATGCGACCATACAGCCTGTCATCCAGTAGATACTAAGCACCGTGTGCTCAGTGTCTGCCAGTGAACTGCTATTTCCTGTCTGAGGTCACTGCGAGCGTGAGAAAGTTCTCCTGCTCGCGGTGCCATCAGACAGGTCCTGTGAGTTCACAGCCAATGAACTCACTTCACCTATGTGACGTCAGTGTGAGCGCCGTGGGAAATTTTCACCATGTTGCTCTATATGAAAATAATGGGGTGGAGTTTGCATTCATAAGCCTGAAAACCGCCTGAGAATAAGCCTGAAAATTCTGGACTTTTCAAAATGATAATGTTCCAAAATTGAAAGCCAAGTTGAACCTTATCGGGCTGCACCAGATAAAAAGTGAAGGTTTTGGAGAGGCCATCAGAGTCTCCTAACTTTAACACTATTGAGCCAATATATTATATATATATACTGTATATATATATATATATAGTATATATATATATATATATATATATATATATACTATATATATATATATATATAGAGCTGAGTGTATGTGTGTGTGTATGTATCAAGCCTTGCCCACTCCACATAGCCCCACCCACTCCACACACGCAAAGCCCCGTCCACACGGCCCCATGTTGTCAGTGCACATGGGCGGAGACACATTTACCTCAAAAGCCACCCTGCAAAACTCACTGGCTGCGACGTCCCAACTGCTGCGAGCTACAATCAGAGCTGCCGCCTTTAAAGTATCAGTGCACGGCAGGCACAGGCAACATCTACCTCCGTAGTGCCTAGAATGCAGTTGTTCCTGTGAGGCATGTCGTCAAGGGAGAGGGAGAAGCCTCATGGATTACACTGCTGTGCTCATAACAGTAAGTTGCTGTGCACTTGTGAGGGGAAGAGAGGACTGAGGTGAAAATGAGAGGAGTGAGGGGAAAATGAGAGGAGTGAGGGGAAAATAGTGGAGTGAAGGAAAAATGAGAGGAGTGAGGGGAAAATAGTGGTGTGAGGTGAAAATGAAGAGGTGTGAGTGGAAAATGAGAGGAGTAAGGGGAAAATAGTGATCGGAAAATGACAGGTGTGAGGTCAAAATTACATGTGCGAGGGGGAAAATGAGAAGTGAGGGGGCAAATGAGAGGTATGAGGGGAAAATGAGAGGAGTGAGGAGTAAATGAGAGCTGTAAGGGGAAATTGAGAGATGTGAGGGGGACAATGAGAGGTGTGATGGGGAAATGAGAGAAGTGAGGTGCTGCTGCAGTATGAGGCTGTGTATAAAAAAAAAGAGAGTTAAGCACTGCACTCTGCAGGTGGAGGCTGTGTATAAGGCCACATTCACACGTTCAGTATTTGGTCAGTATTTTACCTCAGTATTTATAAGCCAAAACCACGAGTGGGAGAAAAATACAGAAGTTATTACGTGTTTCTAATATGCTTTCCTCTGATTGGTTTACTCCAAGTTTTAGCTTACAAATACTGAGGTAAAAATTCTAACCAAATAACATGTCAATGAGGTCTAAAGGAGAAAAGTGTGGTCCTGCAGAAGAAGTAGGCTGTGTATACGATACGCTTTATTGATGATATGATATGACATTATTTTATGCGCAATATAATCATTATAATTTGTTATAACTAACCACAGTTAGTAACTATGCCTGGGCAACGCCGATCTCCAGCTAGTTCAGTATAAACTCAAACTTGATGTTCATGTTAAACAGTCAAAGTATTTACATGGCCTGGAGGTATTGTGCCAAGAGGAATGGGTATTTTACCCGGTGAGAAAATATATGGCCTAATTCAGCTTATTGCTATCGCATTAGACTGCAAGCAATAATTGATGTCTAAGGAGTAATGTTTCTCTTTGTGGAGAGTGACATGCCAGCTCTCGCATGCCTTGGTAAGGAGGCTTATTCGCTGTGCAATGCTCCTCTGGGACATTTAATATGCAAATTGCAACTTCAGAGAGGAAGATGACTTCAACTCTATAGCACCACCAGTTGCAAGTAGCAATCCTAAAAGCCACTATTGACCCTTTAACGAGCCTTGAAATGTGACTTAGGACAAAAGCCAAGTCAGAATCTCATTTTGCAGACAGAGCCCACATTTTTGCTGGCAGATGATGGCTGATATGCAGCCAACAACTGCTGGCGGAGCGAAGTACAACTCGTCTTGCAAAAAACAAGCCCTCATATGGCTATGTCGATGGAAAAAAAAAATATGGTTTTAAGACTAAAGGGAGAAAAAATCAAAGTTCAAAAAGTAAAATCACCCGGTCCTTAAGGGGTTAAAAACAGATGGAGTCATATTGCAGTTGAAGACAGGATGATTCCTCAGAGTTTGATATGAAATTAAGTATTGAAAAATTAACTTCACCAATGCACTGTACAAACTTTTTCTGTTGAGCTCAATACCTTTTCTTGTTTAAGTGGTCAGTTTCTGATTTGTTGACCTACAATACACTTGGTACAGCTGGGCCTCAATTCATAAAGATATTTTTGCCAGTTTTCTGGCATAAAACAACATCAAAAGTCAAAAGAAATTTGCCCAACTTGAAATTTGTTGAATTTTTTTTTGGCATTTTTGTATGTCAACGTCACCAAAATTGGTTGAGTATGGGTGGGATACGGTGTGGCTAAACCCACACATTTAAATCATGAAAATCCTAAATTTTTCCAGAAATGTACTCCAGTAACAATTCTGGCGGATGTGCAATTCTGGCGGTATGAGTGCCTGACGTCCACAGATGGGGGTTGTGCTCACAGCTCAACACCACGCAGGACGCTTAGCATTTGCGACAGAACACCAAGATTGGCAAATTTGCCACTGGCGCCCTGTGCTCTTCACAGATGAAAGCAGGTTCACACTGAGCACATGTGAAAGAGATGACAGAGTCTGGAGACGCGTTGGAGAGTGATCTGCTGCCTGCAACAACCTTCAGCATGACCGGTTTGGCAGTGAGTCAGTAATGGTGTGGGGTGGCATTTCTTTGGAGAGCTGCACAGCCCTCCATGTGCTCGCCAGAGGTAGCCTGACTGCCATTAGGTACCAAGATGAGATCCTTAGACCCCTTGTGAGACCATATGCTGGTGTGGTTGGCCCTGGGTTCCTCCTAATGCAGGACAATGCCACACCTCATGTGGCTGCAGTGTGTCAGCAGTTTCTGCAAGATGAAGGCATTGAAGCTATGGATTGGCCCCCCCAGTTCCCCAGACCTGAATCCAATTGAACACATCTGGGACATTATCTCTCACACCATCCACCAACGTCATGTTGCACCACAGACTGTCCAGGAGTTTGCGGATGCCTTAGTCCAGGTCTTGGAGGAGATCACTCAGGAGACCATCCACTGCCTCATCAGGAGCATGCCCAAGCATTGCAGGGAGGTCATGCAGGCACGTGGAGGCTACACACACTACTGAGCATCATTTCCTTGTCTTGAGGCATTTCCACTGAAGTTGGATCAGCCTGTAACTTCATTTTCCACTTTGATTTTGAGCATCATTCCAACTCCAGACCTCCATGGGATACTAGTTGTGATTTACGTTGATAATTTATATGTTTTATTGTTCTCAACACATTCCACTATGTAAAGAAATAAAGATTTACAACTGGAATATTTCATTCAGTGATATCTAGGATGTGGGATTTTAGTGTTCCCTTTATTTTTTGAGAAGGGTATAAAATTTTAAGAAAATAAATAAGTGTCAAGTGATAGCAAGAGTATATACACAAATCCATAAACACAGTAAATATTATATCACCAAAATGAATTACAGTACATAATGTCAAATACATGGTTTATGAGATAAGTTTGCACTGATTACTGTATTAAGATCACAGTTTATGATAATAACACATAAAATGTCTTCTTCTGTTACTTCATGTGAAAAATTATACAGAGTTTATCCAATATATAAGTAAAGGTCACATGCTGCATATCATAAAGACCCTAACAAGAGAAGCATGACTAAGACCATATAAACATGCAAAAGTGTACAACATTGAAAAATAAATAAAAAACATATAAAAAGTAATGCTCAAAGGATCCATGCAAGGTTAAGAACCAGACAAAAAGAAAAATGGGCAGGGCAGTTAAAGGCAGCAAGGGATGGCACAATACAGATGCGCATACATGAAGAAAAGATGAGTAGATGAATGAAGTACAGTGGAGAAGAAAAGTATTTAGTCAGAGACCAATTGTGCAAGTTCTCCCACTTAAAAAGATGAGAGAGGCCTGTAATTGATATCATAGGTAGACCACAACTATGAGACTCAAAATGAGAAAACAAATCCAGAAAATAACCTTGTCTGATTTGACAAGATTTATTTAGCAAATTATGGTGGAAAATAAGTATTTGGTCATTAACAAAAGTTAATCTCAAAATTTTGTTATATATCCTTTGTTGGCATTGACAGTGGTCAAACGTTTTCTGTAAGTCTTCACAAGGTTGGCACACACTTTTGGTGGTATGTTGGCCCATTCCTCCATGTAAATCTCCTCTAGAGCAGTGATGTTTTGGGCCTGTCGCTGGGCAACACAGACTTTCAACTCCCTCCAAAGGTTTTCTATGGGGTTGAGATCTGGAGACTGTCTAGGCCACACCAGGACCTTCATATGCTTCTTACAAAGCCACTCCTTTGTTGCCCTGGTGGTGTGCTTGGGAATATTATCATGCTGAAATACTCATCCATGTTTCATCTTCAATGCCCTTGCTGATGGAAGTAGGTTTGCCCTCAAAATCTCACGATACATGACCTCATTCATTATTTCATGTACACGGATCAGTTGTCCTGGTCCCTTTGCCGAGAAACAGCCCCAAAGCATGATGTTGCCACCCCCATGCTTTACAGTAGGTATGGTGTTCTTTGGATTCAACTCAGCATTCTGTTTCCTCCAAACACGACGAGTTTGGTTTCTACCAAACAGTTCTGCTTTGGTTTTATTAGACCATATGACATTCTCCCAATAATCTTCTGGATAATCCAAATGCTCTCTAGCAAACTTCAGACAGACCCGGACATGTACTGGTTTAAGCAGGGTCGACACATCTGGCACTACAGGATCCGAGTCCCTGGCGGCGTAGTGTGTTACTGATGGTAGCCTTTGTTACGGTGATCCCAGCTCTATGCTGGTCATCCACTAGGTCCCCACTGTATAGTTCTGGGATTTTTGCTCACCGTTCTTGCGATCATTTTGACCCCACGGGGTGAGATCTTGTGTGAAGCCCAGATCGAGGGAGATTATCAGTGGTCTTGTATGTCTTACATTTTCTTATTAGTTGATTTCATCACACCAAGCTGCTTGCCTATTGCAGCTTCAGTCTTCTCAGCCTGGTGCAGGTCTACAATTTTGTTTCTGGTGTCCTTCGACAGCTCTTTGGTCTCCACCATGGTGGAGTTTGGAATGTGACTGTTTGAGGTTGTGGACAGGTGTCATTTATACTGATAATGAGGTCAAACAGGTGCCATTACTACAGGTAATGAGTGGAGGACACAGGAGCCTTTTAAAGAAGAAGTTACATGTCTGTGAGAGCCAGAAATCTTGCATGTTTTTAGGTGACCAAATACTTATTTTCCACCATATTTTGCAAAATAAATCTTGCTAAATCAGACAGTGATTTTCTGGATTTGTTTTCTCATTTTGACTCTCATAGTTGTGGCCTACCTATGATGTCAACTACAGGCCTCTCTCACCTTTTTAAGTTGGAGAACTTGCACAATTGGTGGCTGACTAAATACTTTTTTTCCCCACTGTATATATAAATAAAAAGAAGGTACAATAATTGATTACAATCAAAGGTGAATAATACCAGTAATAATAATAAGGTACAAGTATATACAGTATATAGTGGTGCCAGTTTCAATCAATAAGCATAAATGAAGATAGTAATGATAGACATTTGACATACGGTATATAAAAGTGGTGACTGGAATCACACACAACAGAGAAAAGTACCCAAATTACAATATGATTTAAACGAGGTGATAGCAAGGTCAAATGCATAGTACCAACCAAAATAAAGGGGGACTCCAAATGCTTAGCCAACCCGACATATGTTTCACTTTGCGTGCTTCATCAGGGGTGATTATAAACCTTAAATTCCATAATGTCATCTCATTTTACTTTGATGACAGCTTTATACCCCTCCCGTGACATTCTCTCAAGCACCCTTGACGTGGGTTGCCAGCTTACGTATTGAGGCCCCAATATAAACTAATACCTTACATACATACATTGATATGTGTTTTTTTTGCACTTTATCTTGCAGGGTGCAGTCGGACCAAGATGGCTCTGTAAACTGTTGGCCTCATTTCACACAGCATGCATTTTGTGGCACTGGGCGGCCCGCATATATGTGCGTTAGTAATAGGCTGTAAACCAGATGCTCTGCATTGCCTGTGTGAACAACGCCACATACAGACTATTATCGCTTATCTTTATGTGCACTAATGCCAAACAGCCAACACTGGATTGAAAGTGGTTGTTTCATAGGTATTTTTTGCACCTGTGTGTTTGCCATCATTAATCGGGTCCGCTGCACCCTGCAGTGCATTTGGTTGGAGGCTTCAGCAGGTAAACATCTCTGCATTTTTCTCTGGGACTTTTTTCAATTTTTTGGAGGATTTTTAAGTCCGCTTTTTGTGTCGGCAAGATTACAGCAAGGTCAAATGTATAGTACCAACCAAAGTAAAAAGGGACTCCAAATGCTTAGCCAACCCGACGTATGTTTCACTTTGTGTGCTTCATCAGGGGTGATTATAAACCTTAAATTCCATAATGTCATCTCATTTTACTTTGATGATGACAGCTTTATACCCCTCCCGTGACATTCTCTCAAGCAGCTTCATCAGGTCATCTCCAGGACAGACTCTGGAAGGAGTCCCTAGAAGTGCTGAGTACTTGTCTGCTTTGCCATTGTTTTTTGCCATTCAACTGATCCCAAAACTGTACCAAGAGGTCGGGTGATTGTAGAGGCCATGTCATCCGCCGCAGAACTCTATCCAGCTCCTTCTTGGTCACGTAACCGCTACATAGCCTTGAGGTATGTTTGTGGTCATTGTGCTGTTGCAACACAAATTATATTCCCACTAAGTATCAACCAAATAGCATGGCAAGTTGCAGAATGCTATGGTAGCCATGCTGGATAAGTGTGCCTTGAATTTGTAATATACTGTATCACCAAAAGTGTCACTACATCATCACACCTCTCTCTCCATGCTTCATGATGGACACCATACATGTAGAAACCATCAACTTACCTTTTGAGCTTTCAAGAAATACATGGCGGATGGTACTTAAAATCTCAGATTTTTACTCATCAGACCCTAGTATAGATTTCAACTTATCTAATAACTAGCCCGTGTATTTCTTGGCCCAAACAAGTCTCTTCTTGATTGCAATCACCGCTTTCACTTAGAAAAATAATGATATTTATACAAACCAAAGAATACAGCATTACTCAGTGTGAGATATAGAACAAACAATGAATATATGAATTCTTTTAACCCCTTCATGGCCTTGGGGTTTTCCGCTTTTCCATTTCCGTTTTTGGCTCCTAATCTTCAAAAAGCCATAACTTATTTATTTTTAGGTCAATATAGCCATGTGAGGGCTTGTTTGTTGTGGGACAAGTTGTACTTTTTAATGATTAATTTTTTTTATATTTTGATAGATCGGGTGTTTCTGCATGCAGCGATGCCAAATATGTGTATTTTTTTTTATTATTTTGAATGGGGTGAGAGGGGTGATTTAAACTTTTATTTTATATATTTTAATAACCTTTTTTTACTTTTTACTTGCTTCAATAGTCTCCATGGGAAATTAGAAGCTGCAATCATCCAATCACCTGTGCTACACGTAGCAGAGCTTGAGCTATGTGTAGCTAAAATGATCATCTGTTATGAGCGCCGGCCACAGGGTAGCACTCATAACAGATCATCAATGACAACCACAGGGGTCTCCTGCAGACCCCGGGTTGTCATGCCAACCCATCGGTGCCTGCAGTCATGTGACACGGGCACCGATGTGCAGCATTTAACATGTTAACAGTAGCGGGTGGATCGTGATTCCACCTGTGGCTGTTAGGGGCACATGTCAGCTGATGTAATCAGCTGACATGTGCCGGAAAACATGCGGGTTCAGCGCTGGAGCCCGCATGAAATGCAGGGACACGACCAATGACATATATAAACATCATAGGTTGTGAAGGGTTAAAAAGAATTCATGCCGAATAGACTTTACTTACAAAATATACTTACAAAATTCAAATGCTTAAAGCACAATTTTGCCAATTTGTGTGCTTAGCTCCAATGAAAGAAAGGTATGCCTTGTCATGGCTGTTTGGCACACATTAATTTACTAATCTGTGTGCAAAGTTTCTCAATTTTATAGGCATAAATCCATTTGGCATTAATGCTGGTTTGATATAATTCATATCTTTAGTATTTGCATATATCTTGGTGCACACAGTGTGCTGCTGCAGCATCCTGCTGATATAAGCGCCTGTTAGTACAAACTGCGATATACTGTATATATCGGCAAGTCAACCTGAAAAACAAATGCTGATGCTCAGAAATGTCTGCTAACCTCCCATAGGCAAATGTGGTTTTAAAATCACATTTATATAAATTGGGTCACTGCTGTATATAAAATAACTTTATTATAAGAGTCAAATAAAAGCCGAATTTTATCATGTTCTTGACATTTAGGGACAACATATATTTGTATTAGTGTAATTTGCGATAGTAGTTTAAATTAATCCCGAGGCTGACTATAAAGCAGGAGTTATTTTTGCTTAATTTTTTTATTCTATAGCTATTATCAAAAGATGCCTACATAAAAAAAATATATGGTCAACATTATATGGGCCCAAGTTATCTGGAGCAAGTCTCCCATTGCAACTTGCATCCATGATGTCCATCTGCCCTAATAGGACACGTGAATAGAGATTGTCCCAACAAAGCTGCTCCTTTTAGCTTTACTAGCTTAAAACCGAATTTCCAACAAATGTTTCATATTTATCTGGCATATTAAAAACTAATATGCTTTACTAAGTTTAACAACCATTTTCTGTTCTTTGGAATTAAAAAAAGCCACGTTTTGACGGAACACATGCTTTCTTGCTTTCACAGTGTCTGGAAATATTTAGATCAAAAGAACCTAGTGTGTTTTACTTTTAAAAATTACAGGAGCGTTCTCAGAAATGAGTCTAGAAAAAAACATTTTTTGCAGTCACTATACTTTGTGTATTTTTATTACAACGTAAACTATGCAAAGGGATATTTTAAGATGGAGGTTACAGGGTGGAATACCATGAACTCTTTAATTTTTCATTCTCGGTCATTCCCTCTTCTGTCATTTTCAATACCACCTCATATTTGTATGTGGGTTTTCCAATCCTTTTTTATGAGTGTACCAAAACATTTGTTTAATTTGGAGACTGGGCAAATTGTATGAACTAAACTGAGCCAAGTGTCCCTTATTATAGAAAGCTTCTAACTTGTATAAACCATGAAAATGCCTTCAAACCCTTTCTAATTCAGGGTCACCAGTGCAAATTAAGACACTGGCCTTCTTGTAATACTATGATGTTATCTTGTCCTGTAAAGAGCAAGTTCCCACTCAGCTACAATTTATACAGATTATTTTGACTATAATTATCATTTCACAGTGAATGTAGCTGATGTCTTCATATCCGAACTATGGACTGTAGACATGTATCTCTGATAATCAAAGATTTCTTATAGTTTTCCTATGTGGAAAAACATTGTTTGTTCGTAATTGTTTGACAACCATGCTTCTGAGCTCCATGCCTAAACCGTAGTTACTATCGACATGTTTGGTAATACTGATGTGTTACTATACTGTACAGTACTATAATGTATTGGGCACTATAATGGCATATGTGAAATTTTCACTCTGCAACATCCAATCCATGTTTGTTTCTAGAGAACACCCATAAAGTCAAAATCATTACTACATCAGCAGATAAGTTCCCAGAAGGATGTAATTTACAAAGTGGGATCACATGAAGGAGGGATTCTGTTGTCTTTGCACTTAAAGGGACTCTGTCACCTGAATTTGGAGGGAACAATCTTCAGCCATGGAGGCGGGGTTTTCGGGTGTTTGATTCACCCTTTCCTTACCCGCTGGCTGCATGCTGGCTGCAATATTGGATTGAAGTTCATTCTCTGTCCTCCATAGTACATGCCTGCGCAAGGTGCAATCTTGTGGCCGATGTGAATTCTGTGTTATTTAAATGCACTTTTGCTTTTTTACTTAGTTACATCAGGGTTTTCGTTTACTTTTTTCTCTTGTAGGTTTTAATGTTTTGTGGCCGATGTGAACATGCATTTAACCTCTGCATGTGTACCAACTTAACCCCTTCATGACCCAGCCTATTTTGACCTTAAAGACCTTGCCGTTTTTTGCAATTCTGACCAGTGTCCCTTTATGAGGTAATAACTCAGGAACGCTTCAACGGATCCTAGCGGTTCTGAGATTGTTTTTTCGTGACATATTGGGCTTCATGTTAGTGGTAAATTTAGGTCAATAAATTCTGCGTTTATTTGTGATAAAAACGGAAATTTGGCGAAAATTTTGAAAATTTCGCAATTTTCACATTTTGAATTTTTATTCTGTTAAACCAGAGAGATATGTGACACAAAATAGTTAATAAATAACATTTCGCACATGTTTACTTTACATCAGCACAATTTTGGAAACAAAATTTTTTTTTGTTAGGAAGTTATAAGGGTTAAAATTTGACCAGCGATTTGTCATTTTTACAACGAAATTTACAAAACCATTTTTTTTAGGGACCACCTCACATTTGAAGTCAGTTTGAGGGGTCTATATGGCTGAAAATACCCAAGTGACACCATTCTAAAAACTGCACCCCTCAAGGTACTCAAAACCACATTCAAGAAGTTTATTAACCCTTCAGGTGCTTCACAGCAGCAGAAGCAACATGGAAGGAAAAAATGAACATTTAACTTTTTAGTCACAAAAATTATCTTTTAGCAACAATTTTTTTATTTTCCCAATGGTAAAAGGAGAAACTGAACCACGAAAGTTGTTGTCCAATTTCTCCCGAGTACGCCGATACCTCATATGTGGGGGTAAACCACTGTTTGGGCACACGGCAGGGCTCGGAAGGGAAGGCGCGCCATTTGACTTTTTGAATGGAAAATTAGCTCCAATTGTTAGCGGACACCATGTCGCGTTTGGAGAGCCCCTGTGTGCCTATGCATTGGAGCTCCCCCACAAGTGACCCCATTTTGGAAACTAGACCCCCCAAGGAACTTATCTAGATGCATATTGAGCACTTTAAACCCCCAGGTGCTTCACAGAAGTTTATAACGCAGAGCCATGAAAATAAAAAATGATTTTTTAGCCTGGAATTTCCTATTTTGCCAAGGATAATAGGAGAAATTGGACCCCAAATATTGTTGTCCAGTTTGTCCTGAGTACGCTGATACCCCATATGTGGGGGTGAACCACTGTTTGGGCGCACGGCAGGGCTCGGAAGGGATGGCACGCCATTTAGCTTTTTAAATGGAAAATTAGCTCCAATCATTAGCGGACACCATGTCACGTTTGGAGAGCCCCTGTGTGCCTAAACATTGGAGATCCCCCAGAAATGACCCCATTTTGGAAACTAGACCCCCAAAGGAACTAATCTAGATGTGTGGTGAGGACTTTGAACCCCCAAGTGCTTCACAGAAGTTTATAACGCAGAGCCATGAAAATAAAAAATAAAAATTATTTTCTCAAAAATGATCTTTTAGCCTGCAATTTTTTATTTTCCAAAGGGTAACAGGAGAAATTTGACCACAAAAGTTGTTGTCCAGTTTCTCCTGAGTACGCTGATACCCCATATGTGGGGGTAAACCACTGTTTGGGCACATGCCGGGGCTCGGAAGTGAAGTAGTGACGTTTTGAAATGCAGACTTTGATGGAATGCTCTGTGAGCGTCACGTTGCGTTTGCAGAGCCCCTGATGTGGCTTAACAGTAGACACCCCCCACAAGTGACCCCATTTTGGAAACTAGACCCCGAAAGGAACTTATCTAGATGTGTGGTGAGCACTTTGAACCCCCAAGTGCTTCATAGAAGTTTATAATGCAGAGCCGTGAAAATAATAAATACGTTTTCTTTCCTCAAAAATAATTATTTAGCCCAGAATTTTTTATTTTCCCAAGGGTTAGAGGAGAAATTGGATCCCAAAAGTTGTTGTCCAGTTTCTCCTGAGTACGCTGATACCCCATATGTGGGGGTAAACCACTGTTTGGGCACATGCCGAGGCTCGGAAGTGAAGTAGTGACGTTTTGAAATGCAGACTTTGATGGAATGCTCTGTGGGCGTCACGTTTCGTTTGCAGAGCCCCTGATGTGGCTTAACAGTAGAAACCCCCCACAAGTGACCCCATTTTGGAAACTAGACCCCGAAAGGAACTTATCTAGATGTGTGGTGAGCACTTTGAACCCCCAAGTGCTTCACAGAAGTTTATAATGCAGAGCCGTGAAAATAATAAATACGTTTTCTTTCCTCAAAAATAATTATTTAGCCCAGAATTTTTTAATTTTCCCAAGGGTAACAGGAGAAATTTGACCCCAATATTTGTTGTCCAGTTTCTCCTGAGTACGCTGATACCCCATATGTGGGGGTAAACTACTGTTTGGGCACATGCCGGGGCTCGGAATTGAAGTAGTGACGTTTTGAAATGCAGATTTTGATGGAATGCTCTGCGGGCGTCACGTTGCGTTTGCAGAGCCCCTGATGTGCCTAAACAGTAGAAACCCCCCACAAGTGACCCCATTTTGGAAACTAGACCCCGAAAGCAACTTATCTAGATGTGTGGTGAGCACTTTGAACCCCCAAGTGCTTCATAGAAGTTTATAATGCAGAGCCGTGAAAATAATAAATACGTTTTCTTTCCTCAAAAATAATTATTTAGCCCAGAATTTTTTATTTTCCCAAGGGTTACAGGAGAAATTGGACCCCAAAAGTTGTTGTCCAGTTGCTCCTGAGTACGCTGATACCCCATGTGTGGGGGTAAACCACTGTTTGGGCACACGTCGGGACTCAGAAGGGAAGTAGTGACTTTTGAAATGCAGACTTTGATGGAATGGTCTGCAGGCATCACATTGCGTTTGCAGAGCCCCTGGTGTGCCTAAACAGTAGAAACCCCCCACAAGTGACCCCATTTTAGAAACTAGACCCCCCAATGAACTTATCTAGATATGTGGTGAGCACTTTGAACCCCCAAGTGCTTCACAGACGTTTACAACGCAGAGCCGTGAAAATAAAAAATCATTTTTCTTTCCTCAAAAATGATGTTTTAGCAAGCATTTCTTTATTTTCACAAGGGTAACAGGAGAAACTGGACCCCAGTAATTTTTGCGCAGTTTATCCTGAGTATGCTGGTACCCCATATGTGGGGGTAAACCACTGTTTGGGCACACGTCAGGGCTCGGAATTGAGGGAGCACCATTTGACTTTTTGAATACGAGATTGGCTGGAATCAATGGTGGCGCCATGTTGCGTTTGGAGACCCCCTGATGTGCCTAAACAGTGGAAACCCCTCAATTCTACCTCCAACACTAATGCCCCCACACCCCTAACCCTAATCCCAACTGTAGCCATAACCCTAATCACAACCCTAACCCCAACACACCCCTAACCCTAATCCCAACTGTAGCCATAACCCTAATCACAACCCTAACTACAACCCTAATTCCAACCCTAACCCTAAGGCTATGTGCCCACGTTGCGGATTCGTGTGAGATTTTTCAGCATCATTTTTGAAAAATCCGCGGGTAAAAGGCACTGCGTTTTACCTGCGGATTTTCCGCGGATTTCCAGTGTTTTTTGTGCGGATTTCACCTGCGGATTCCTATTGAGGAACAGGTGTAAAACGCTGCGGAATCCGCACAAAGAATTGACATGCTGCGGAAAATACAATGCAGCGTTTCCGCGCGGTATTTTCCGCACCATGGGCACAGCGGATTTGGTTTTCCATATGTTTACATGGTACTGTAAACCTGATGGAACACTGCTGCGAATCCGCAGCCAAATCCGCACCGTGTGCACATAGCCTAATTCTAAAGGTATGTGCACACGCTGCGGAAAACGCTGCGGATCCGCAGCAGTTTCCCATGAGTTTACAGTTCAATGTAAACCTACGGGAAACAAAAATCGCTGTATACATGCTGCGGAAAAACTGCACGGAAACGCAGCGGTTTACATTCCGCAGCATGTCACTTCTTTGTGCGGATTCCGCAGCGGTTTTACAACTGCTCCAATAGAAAATCGCAATTGTAAAACCGCAGTGAAATGCGCAGAAAAAAACGCGGTAAATCCGCCATAAATCCGCAGCGGTTTAGCACTGCGGATTTATCAAATCCGCAGCGCAAAAATCCGCAGAGGACCAGAATACGTGTGCACATACCGAAACCCTAACCCTACCCCTAACGCTACTTCTAACCCTACCCCTAGCCCTACCCCTAACCCTACCCCTAACCCTACCCCTAACCCTACCCCTAACCCTACCCCTACCCCTACCCCTAACCCTACCCCTAACCCTACCCCTAACCCTAACCCTATTCTAACATTAGTGGAAAAAAAAAATTTCTTTATTTTTTTATTGTCCCTACCTATGGGGGTGACAAAGGGGGGGGGGTCATTTATTATTTTTTTTATTTTGATCACTGAGATATAATCTATCTCAGTGATCAAAATGCACTTTGGAACGAATCTGCCGGCCGGCAGATTCGGCGGGCGCACTGCGCATGCGCCCGCCATTTTGGAAGATGGCGGCGCCCAGGGAGAAGACGGACGGGACCCCGGCTGGATCGGTAAGTATGATGGGGTGGGGGGGGACCACGGGGGGGGATCGGAGCATGGGGGGGGAATCGGAGCGCGGGAGGGGTGGAACGGAGCACAGGGGGGTGGAACGGAGCACGGGGGGGTGGATCGGAGTGCAGGGGGGGTGATTGGAGCACGGGGGGGTGATTGGAGCACGGGGGGAGCGGACAAGAGCACGGGGGGGAGCGGAGCACTGGACGGAGGGGAGCCGGAGCAGTGTACCGGCCAGATCGGGGGGCTGGGGGGGCGATCGGTGTGGTGGGGTGGGGGCACATTAGTATTTCCAGCCATGGCCAATGATATTTCAGCATCGGCCATGACTGGATTGTAATATTTCACCCGTTATAATAGGTGAAATATTACAAATCGCTCTGATTGGCAGTTTCACTTTCAACAGCCAATCAGAGCGATCGTAGCCACGAGGGGGTGAAGCCACCCCCCCTGGGCTAAACTACCACTCCCCCTGTCCCTGCAGATCGGGTGAAATGGGAGTTAACCTTTTCACCCGATCTGCAGGGACGCGATCTTTCCATGACGCCACATAGGCGTCATGGGTCGGATTGGCACCGACTTTCATGACGCCTACGTGGCGTCATGGGTCGGGAAGGGGTTAAGTTAAGCTCAATTTTGTGTTTTTTTTTTTTTGCGGGATGAACAAATTGAAGCCGTTTTTGGATGGATGGCAGCTAACGCATCGACTTCAATTAGTGTCACATCCTCTCAGGCACAGAAGAGTATCCATCTGTCTCTTCACCACCTGCAAATTGCCCAGGCAGAGAGCCCAGGACAGGAGCCATCTCTATTTCTGTTCTCTGAATCTCTTGGCTTGCAAAGAGGGGGCCAGCCAAGCAGCATTCGAGAAATGGAAGAAGAGGCAGTATGCAGTGATGCCCAACAGCTTTGTCTCTCTGAATCTGAAGAGGTGGGTGGGCCAGTGCCTCTGGTCAGCACACTTCAGTACGCATCTGATGATGAGACTCAGGTGCAGGTGCCACTTTCTGGTGCTTACTGTGCTGCCGAGACTACCCAGGAGAAGAAGTTGTTGGAAGAGTGTAGATGATGAGGTCCTTGACCCATCAGGGCGTGAGGTGAAGGTGGTGGGAGCAGCTCTGAGGAAGAGATTCCCCGAACGGCCCAAAAAGGAGGGAGAGGGAGGGGGAAGACTGCGTTGACTGTGGACTCCACTTCGACACCCAATAGGAGCATGCCTCTTCCAAAACCCAAAACAGGCGCTCCCAAGACTTGCAGTGCCTGGTCCTTTTTTGACACAGTTGCAGATGACATTTGCTTTGTCAAATGCAAGCTGTGTAATCAGAAAGTCAAAAGAGGGAAAAGTGTCAGCAACCTCAATACCACAAATATGTGGAAACATGTGTGGACCAAGCACGTGGTGGAGTTACAAAAACACACTGAAGAGCTAGGCCAACCTACAGCGGCACCTACCACCTCTTCAGCTCGTGCTGTAGCCTCTTCCTCCAGCTCACACACAGCTGGTTCGGCTTCCTCACAGGATCACCATGGAAGAACCTCTGGCACTGTTGTCCAGAGACCCAGTGTAATTCCACCCACAGCATCATGTTCCCTGTCATCCTCACACTCCCAGCCCAGTCTACAGCCATCGGTAGCACAAGCACGGGAGAAAAGGCGGCCATTCTCGGCAAACCACCCCCGAGCACAGGCTCTGAATGCTGGCATTGCAAAACTACTGTCCCTTGAAATGCTGTCATTCAGGCTGGTGGAGACTGACACCTTCCGTAACTTGATGGCATTGGCAGTCCCACAATACAACGTGCCCAGCCGCTTTTATTTCAGCAGACAAGCCGTCCCTGCCCCGCAAAAGCATATGGAGGGAAACATTAAACATGCGCTACTAAACACCATCAGTAGCAAGGTCCACCTCACCAACGATGCGTGGACCAGTCACAATGGACAGGGACGATTGTTGTGAGTTCTGTGGCTGAATTCACTCCTGTGGTCACAAGTGGTACTGCAGCTTCTGGGCTTCCTCCCTCAGGTGTTCTGGTGAGCTCGTTGGCTGCCTTGTTATTTAACTCCACCTGATTCTGTCTTCCTTGCTCCTTGTCAATGTTCCAGTGTTGGATCTGAGCTTCTGGATCTTTCCTGTGGCCTGCTGCTCTGCTTAGATAAGTGCTTCTTTGCTTTTGTTGCTGTTTTTTCTGTCCAGCTTGTCTATTTGTTTTTGCTGGAAGCTCTGAGACGCAAAGGGTGTACCGCCGTGCCGTTAGTTCGGCACGGTGGGTCTTTTTGCCCCCTTTGCGTGGTTTTTTGCTTTAGGGTTTTTTGTAGACTGCAAAGTTCTCTTTGCTATCCTCGCTCTATCTAGAATATCGGGCCTCACTTTGCTGAATCTATTTCATCCCTACGTTTTGTCTTTTCATCTTGCTAACAGTCATTATATGTGGGGGGCTGCCTTTTCCTTTGGGGTATTTCTCTGAGGCAAGTCAGGCTTGTATTTCTATCTTCAGGCTAGTCAGTTCCTCAGGCTGTGCCGAGTTGCATAGGTAGTGTCAGGCGCAATCCACAGCTGCCTTTAGTTGTGTTTAGGATAGGTTCAGGTATTGCGGTCTACAGAGATTCCACGTCTCAGAGCTCGTTCTATTGTTTTTGGGTATTGTCAGATCACTGTATGTGCTCTGATTACTGGCACACTGTGTTACTGGATTGCCTTCATAACAGACGATACCTTTCCCTCACTGCCCATTGGGTAAATGTTGTGGAGCCAGGTACAGATCGTGAGAGTGGCGCTGTACGTGTTCTGCCAACTCCAAGGATTGCAGGAATCCATTCTGTACACATTGATTCCTCCTCATACTCCAGTTCCTCTGAATCAGCGCTGCAGGAGCCGTCACATTCCACCTCCATATGGACCCGTGAACGTTTACCTGTTACGACCGATATGAGCACAGCCGTGGCCAAACGTCAACAGGTCGTATTGAAATTAATGTCTTTGGGGAATCGAAGCCACACAGTGCAGGAGCTCTGGAATGCCATCAAGCAGGAGAGCGACGTGTGGTTTGTGCCAGCGAATCTCCAGCCAGGCATGGTAGTGTGTGACAATGGCCGAAATCTGGTGGCAGCTCTGGGCCTAGGCAACCTCACTCACATCCCATGTCTGGCACATGTGCTCAACTTGGTCGTTCAGAGTTTTTAGAGGGACTATCTGGATCTTGATGCACTGCTGCACAAGGTCCGCCTAGAGTGTGCTCACTTGCGGCGTTCCAGCATGGCAAGATCATGCATTGCAGCTCTGCAGCGCCGATTTCGCCTTCCGGAACATCGCATCATATGTGACCTACCCACCAGGTGGAATTCAATGTTACATATGCTGGAGCGGTTGTGTGAGCAGCAGCCAGCAGTAATGGAGTACCAGCTGCATCAGGCGCAAAGAAGTCGCACTGCGCCATTCAGACTTCACAACCACTGAGTGGGCCACTATGAAGGACATCTGCCAGGTTTTGCATGCCTTCGATGATTCCACGTGGATGGTGAGTGCAGATGATGCACTAGTCAGCATGACTATCCCTCTTATCTGCCTGCTTGAAATAACACTGCAAGCGCTAAGGGATTGGTCTTGCTCTTTCCTGGATCGTTCTTGTGGCCTGTCTGCCCTGCATAAGCTAAGTTCTGCTTGTGTTACTTTTGTTTGCTATTTTTTCTGTCCAGCTTGCTATATTGGATTGTTCTTGCTTGCTAGAAGCTCTGGGACGCAGAGGGAGCACCTCCGTACCGTTAGTCGGTGCGGAGGGTCTTTTTGCGCCCTCTGTGTGGTTGTTTGTAGGTTTTTGTGCCGACCGCAAAGCTATCTTTCCTATCCTCGGTCTATTCAGTAGGTCGGGCCTCACTTTGCTAAAATCTATTTCATCTCTGTGTTTGTATTTTCATCTTTACTCACAGTCATTATATGTGGGGGGCTGCCTTTTCCTTTGGGGAATTTCTCTGAGGCAAGGTAGGCTTATTTTTCTATCTTCAGGGCTAGCTAGTTTCTCAGGCTGTGCCCGAGGCGCCTAGGTCTGGTCAGGAGCGCTCCACGGCTACCTCTAGTGTGGTGTGATAGGATTAGGGATTGCGGTCAGCAGAGTTCCCACGTCTCAGAGCGCGTCCTATGTTATTAGTAACTATCAGGTCATTTTGTGTGCTCTTAACCACCAGGTCCATTGTGGTTCTAAATCACCAGTTCATAACAGTACTGGAGGCCCAAAGTACTAATGCTTCTCAATAGAGGGAAAAGAGAAGTTCTGAGACCATTTTTTTTTCTCTGCACTGTGTTTTGTCTTTCTTTTCCCCTAGACATTTGGGTGGTTCAGGACACAGGTGTAGTGATGGACATTAAAGGTCTGTCTTCTTGTGTGGATCATCTCACTGCAAGCATACAAAATATTCAAGACTTTGTGGTTCAGAATTCTATGTTAGAACCAAGAATTCCTATTCCTGATTTGTTTTCTGGAGATAGAGCTAAGTTTCTGAGTTTTAAAAATAATTGTAAACTATTTCTGGCTTTGAAACCCCGCTCCTCTGGTGACCCAGTTCAACAAGTTAAGATCATTATTTCTTTATTACGTGGCGACCCTCAAGACTGGGCATTTTCCCTTGCGCCAGGAGATCCTGCATTATGTAATATTGATGCGTTTTTTCTGGCGCTCGGATTGCTCTATGATGAACCTAACTCAGTGGATCAGGCAGAGAAAAATTTGCTGGCTCTGTGTCAGGGTCAGGATGAGGTAGAGATATATTGTCAGAAGTTTAGGAAGTGGTCTGTGCTCACTCAATGGAATGAATGTGCGCTGGCAGCAATTTTCAGAAAGGGTCTCTCTGAAGCCCTTAAGGATGTCATGGTGGGATTTCCTATGCCTGCTGGTCTGAATGAGTCTATGTCTTTGGCCATTCAGATCGATCGACGCTTGTGTGAGCGTAAAACTGTGCACCATTTGGCGGTATTATCTGAGCATAAACCTGAGCCTATGCAATGTGATAGGACTTTGACCAGAGCTGAACGGCAAGAACACAGACGTCGGAATGGGCTGTGTTTTTACTGTGGTGATTCCACTCATGCTATCTCCGATTGTCCTAAGCGCACTAAGCGGTTCGCTAGGTCTGCCACCATTGGTACGGTACAGTCGAAATTTCTTTTGTCCGTTACTTTGATCTGCTCTTTGTCATCCTATTCTGTCATGGCATTTGTGGATTCAGGCGCTGCCCTGAATTTGATGGACTTGGAGTTTGCTAGACGCTGTGGGTTTTTCTTGGAGCCCTTGCAGTATCCTATTCCATTGAGAGGAATTGATGCTACGCCTTTGGCCAAGAATAAGCCTCAGTACTGGACCCAACTGACCATGTGCATGGCTCCTGCGCATCAGGAGGATATTCGCTTTTTGGTGTTGCATAATCTGCATGATGTGGTCGTGTTGGGGTTGCCATGGCTACAAGTCCATAACCCAGTATTGGATTGGAAATCAATGTCTGTGTCCAGCTGGGGTTGTCAGGGGGTACATGGTGATGTTCCATTTCTGTCTATTTCATCATCCACCCTTTCTGAGGTCCCAGAGTTCTTGTCGGATTACCGGGATGTATTTGATGAGCCCAAGTCCAGTGCCCTACCTCCGCATAGGGATTGCGATTGTGCTATCGATTTGATTCCTGGTAGTAAGTTTCCTAAAGTTCGACTGTTTAATTTGTCTGTGCCTGAGCACGCCGCTATGCGGAGTTACGTAAAGGAATCCTTGGAGAAGGGTCATATTCGCCCGTCGTCGTCGCCATTGGGAGCAGGGTTCTTTTTTGTGGCCAAGAAGGATGGTTCGCTGAGACCTTGTATTGATTACCGCCTTCTAAATAAAATCACAGTCAAATTTCAGTACCCCTTGCCGCTGCTGTCTGATTTGTTTGCTCGGATTAAGGGGGCTAGTTGGTTCACCAAGATAGATCTTCGTGGTGCGTATAATCTTGTGCGTATTAAACAGGGCGATGAATGGAAAACAGCATTTAATACGCCCGAGGGCCATTTTGAGTACCTGGTTATGCCATTCAGGCTTTCTAATGCTCCATCAGTATTTCAGTCCTTTATGCATGACATCTTCCGAGAGTACCTGGATAAATTCCTGATTGTATACTTGGATGATATTTTGGTCTTATCGGATGATTGGGAGTCTCACGTGAAGCAGGTCAGAATGGTGTTCCAGGTCCTGCGTGCGAATTCTTTGTTTGTGAAGGGGTCAAAGTGTCTCTTTGGTGTTCAGAAGGTTTCATTTTTGGGTTTCATTTTTTCCCCTTCTACTATCGAGATGGACCCTGTAAAGTCCAGGCCATTTATGATTGGACTCAGCCGACATCTCTGAAGAGTCTGCAAAAGTTCCTGGGCTTTGCTAATTTTTATCGTCGCTTCATCAATAATTTTTCTAGTATTGCTAAACCGTTGACTGATTTAACCAAGAAGGGTCCTGATGTGGTCAATTGGTCTTCTGCTGCTGTGGAAGCTTTTCAGGAGTTGAAGCATCGTTTTTCTTCTGCCCCTGTGTTGTGCCAGCCGGATGTTTCGCTCCCGTTCCAGGTCGAGGTTGATGCTTCTGAGATTGGAGCAGGGGCTGTTTTGTCGCAAAGAAGTTCTGATGGCTCGGTGATGAAACCATGTGCCTTCTTTTCCAGGAAGTTTTCGCCTGCTGAGCGTAATTATGATGTTGGCAATCGAGAGTTGCTGGCCATGAAGTGGGCATTCGAGGAGTGGCGTCATTGGCTTGAAGGAGCTAAGCATCGCGTGGTGGTCTTGACTGATCACAAAAACTTGACTTATCTCGAGTCTGCCAAACGGTTGAATCCTAGACAGGCTCGTGGTCGCTGTTTTTCTCCCGTTTTGACTTTGTGGTTTCGTACCTTCCGGGCTCTAAAAATGTGAAGGCGGATGCCCTGTCTAGGAGTTTTGTGCCCGACTCTCCGGGTTTGCTTGAGCCGGCGGGTATTCTCAAAGAGGGGGTAATTTTGTCTGCCATCTCCCCTGATTTGCGGCGGGTGCTGCAAAAATTTCAGGCTGATAGACCTGACCGTTGCCCAGCGGAGAAACTGTTTGTCCCGGATAAATGGACGAGTAGAGTTATCTCTGAGGTTCATTGTTCGGTGTTGGCTGGTCATCCTGGAATCTTTGGTACCAGAGATTTGGTGGCTAGATCCTTTTGGTGGCCGTCTCTCTCGCGGGATGTGCGTTCTTTTGTGCAGTCCTGTCACATATCTCTATGGATTTTATTTCGGATCTCCCCGTCTCTCAAAAGATGTCGGTCATTTGGGTGGTTTGTGATCGCTTCTCTAAGATGGTCCATTTGGTACCCTTGTCTAAATTGCCTTCCTGCTCTGATTTGGTACCATTGTTTTTCCAACATGTGGTTCGTTTACATGGCATTCCGGAGAACATCGTTTCTGACAGAGGTTCACAGTTTGTTTCGAGGTTTTGGCGAGCCTTTTGTGCTAGGATGGGCATTGATTTGTCTTTTTCCTCGGCTTTCCATCCTCAGACAAATGGCCAAACTGAACGAACCAATCAGACCTTGGAAACATATCTGAGATGTTTTGTTTCTGCTGATCAGGATGATTGGGTGTCCTTTTTGCCTTTGGCTGAGTTCGCCCTTAATAATCGGGCCAGCTCGGCTACTTTGGTTTCGCCGTTTTTCTGCAACTCTGGTTTCCATCCTCGTTTCTCTTCAGGGCAGGTTGAGTCTTCAGACTGTCCTGGTGTGGATACTGTGGTGGATAGGTTGCAGCAGATTTGAACTCATGTAGTGGACAATTTGACATTGTCCCAGGAGAAGGCTCAACGTTTCGCTAACCGCAGGCGCTGTGTGGGTCCCCGACTTTGCTTTGGGGATTTGGTTTGGTTGTCGTCTCGTTATATTCCTATGAAAGTTTCCTCTCCTAAGTTTAAGCCTCGTTTCATTGGTCCATATAGGATTTCTGAGGTTCTTAATCTGGTGTCTTTTCGTTTGACCCTTCCAGCTTCTTTTTCCATCCATAATGTATTCCATAGGTCATTGTTGCGGAGATACGTGGCACCTGTGGTTCCATCCGTTGATCCTCCTGCCCCGGTTTTGGTTGAGGGGGAGTTGGAGTATATAGTGGAGAAGATTTTGGATTCTCGTATTTCGAGATGGAAACTCCAGTACCTGGTTAAGTGGAAGGGTTATGGTCAGGAAGATAATTCCTGGGTCTTTGCCTCTGATGTTCATGCTGCCGATCTGGTTCGTGCCTTTCATTTGGCTCATCCTGGTCGGCCTGGGGGCTCTGGTGAGGGTTCGGTGACCCCTCCTCAAGGGGGGGTACTGTTGTGAATTCTGTGGTCAAGCTCCCTCCTGTGGTCATGAGTGGTACTTCGGTTGGTTCTGTCTATGAGCTTCCTCTGGTGGATGTGAGTGGGGCTGCGGCTTCTGAGTTTCCTTCCTCAGGTGACCAGGTTAAGTCGTTAGGTGCTGCTCTATTTAACTCCACCTAGTTCTTTGTTCATGGCCTCCAGCCAATGTTCCAGTATTGGTCTTGCTCTCTCCTGGATCGTTCTTGTGGCCTGTCTGCCCTGCATAAGCTAAGTTCTGCTTGTGTTACTTTTGTTTGCTATTTTTTCTGTCCAGCTTGCTATATTGGTTTGTTCTTGCTTGCTGGAAGCTCTGGGACGCAGAGGGAGCACCTCCGTACCGTTAGTTGGTGCGGAGGGTCTTTTTGCGCCCTCTGCGTGGTTGTTTGTAGGTTTTTGTGCCGACCGCAAAGCTATCTTTCCTATCCTCGGTCTATTCAGTAAGTCAGGCCTCACTTTGCTAAAATCTATTTCATCTCTGTGTTTGTATTTTCATCTTTACTCACAGTCATTATATGTGGGGGGCTGCCTTTTCCTTTGGGGAATTTCTCTGAGGCAAGGTAGGCTTATTTTTCTATCTTCAGGGCTAGCTAGTTTCTCAGGCTGTGCCCGAGGCGCCTAGGTCTGGTCAGGAGCGCTCCACGGCTACCTCTAGTGTGGTGTGATAGGATTAGGGATTGCGGTCAGCAGAGTTCCCACGTCTCAGAGCTCGTCCTATATTATTAGTAACTATCAGGTCATTTTGTGTGCTCTTAACCACCAGGTCCATTGTGGTTCTAAATCACCAGTTCATAACAATCCAGGTCTCCTGTTGTGTTCATGTTTCTACCACCTGAACTGTAATCCCCGGACTCCAACACCTCCAGTTGCTGCTCGGAAGTGCTGTCTGCACAGTCAACACATGACCCAGTGTTATTGGGTTTCAGTAACGTCAGCTGATCCCCTGCTGTGTATCCGGCAATTTCTCCTGCTCCGTCCACACTCACATTACAACAGATATTAAACTGCCTCGAGTGTAGGCCTCAGCCTACACTCTGTTTCTCCTGCATTCCCTGGGCTCTAACACCACCAGTTGCTGCTCGAAAGTGCCATCTGCACAGTCAACACTTGCTACCGTGTTATTGGGTTTCAGTAACGTCAGCTGATCCCCAGCTATGTATCCGGCAATTTGTCCTGCTACTTCCACGCTGAGAAAACAACAGATATTAAAGGGAACCTGTCCCCCCCCCCAGGCGTTTGTAACTAAAAGAGCCGCCTTGTGCAGCACTAATGCTGCACAAGGAAAAGGTGGCTCTTTTAGTTATACTCCTTGCACGCGCTGAACTAAACACTTATAAAATGTGTCCCCTCATACCGTGAAACCGTCCCGGAGGTGGGACTTTCCTTCGTAACGAGACGCAGCACAGCCGCCGTTCATACCCTGTTAGCGCCGGGCGCCGCCTCCTCAGCGTTGTTTTAATCTGTCCCGGAGCCTGCGCTCTTATGTTAAACCTTGGGCATGCGCAGTTAGCGCTGCCCGTCTTCTGACATCATTTGTTGTCAGGCTGACTGCGCCTGTGCGGCCGCGCTGCCCGAGATCCTGCCCCGCAGTGTCTTCTGATTTATTCACACTATGGGGGCTGGGATTCATCGGCATGCCCAGTGCATATCTTCGCCTCTCACTCATCTCCCTCCGCCTTCTTCAGACTGTGCGCCGTCAGCTGATCCGTAATCGCCGTGGCATGAGCTTAGGGATCAGCTGATGCCGCACCTTCTGAAGAAGGCGGAAGGAGATGAGTGAGAGGCGAAGATATGCACAGCGCATGCCCATGAATCCCAGCCCCGCAGTGTGAATAAATCAGAAGACACTGCGGGGCAGGATCACGGGCAGGGTGGCCGCACAGGCGCAGTCAGCCTGACAACAAATGATGTCATAAGACGGGCAGTGCTAACTGCGCATGGCCAAAGGATAACATAATAGCGCAGGCTCCGGGACAGATTCAAACAACGCCCAGGAGGAGGCGCACGGCGCCAAGGGGATATGAATGACGGTTGTGCTGCATCTCATTAGGAAGGAAAGTCCCGCCTCCTGGATGGTTTCACGGTATGAGGGGGCACATTTGAAGTGTTAAATTCAGCGTGTGCAAGGAGCATAAGTAAAAGAGCCACCTTTTCCTTGTGCAACATTAGTGCTGCACAAGGTGGCTCTTTTAGTTACAAACGCCTGGGGGGGTTAAAGGTTCCCTTTCAACTTGCTCCAAATAGGCCTCAGCCTACACTCTGTTTCTCCTGTAATCCCTGGGCTCCAACACCACCGGTTGCTGCTCGGTAGTGCCGTCTGCACAGTTAACAGTTGCTCCTCTCTTATTGGGGTTCAGTAACGCCAGCTGTTCCCCTGCTGTGTGTGCGGCAAGTTCTTCATTCAGTTTCTAGCATTGACACTGGGCTCCAACACCGCCAGTTGCTGCCCGCAAGTGCTCTCTGCACAGTCAACAGTTGCTCCTCTGTTACTGGGGTTCACTAATGCCTGCTGCTCCCCTGCTGTATGTGGCAAGTTCTCCAATCAGTTTCTAGCATTAACCCTGGGCTCCAACACCGCCAGTTGCTGCCCAGAAGTGCTGTCTGCACAGTCAACACCTGCTCCAGTGTTTATTGGGATTCAGTAACACCAGCTGCTCCCCTGATGTGTGTGCGGCAAGTTCTCCACGCAGTTTCTAGCATTGACCCTGGGCTCCAACACCGCCAGTTGCTGCCCGGAAGTGCTGTCTGCACAGTCAACAGTTGCTCCTCTGTTACTAGGGTTCAGTAACGCCAGCTGCTCCCCTGCTGGGTGTGCGGCAAGTTCTCTACTCAGTTTCTAGCATTGACCCTGGGCTCCAACACCGCCAGTTGCTGCCCAGAAGTGCTGTCTGCACAGTCAACAGTTGCTCCTCTGTTATTGGGGTTCACTAATGCCAGCTGCTCCCCTGCTCTGTGTGCGGCAATTTCTCCTGCGCCCTCCACATTCACACTACTCCAGATTTTAAACTAGCTCCAATTAGGCCTCGGCCTACAATCTGCTTCTAGCATTGACCCTGGGCTCCAACACCGCCAGTTGGTGCTTGGAAGTGCACAGTCAACAGTTGATGCCGTGTTATTGGGGTTCAGTGACGTCAGCTGATCCGCAGCTGTGTATCCGGCAATTTCTCCTGCTCCCTCCACACTCACACTACTACAGAAATTAAAGGGAACCTGTCCCCCCCAGGCGTTTGTAACTGAAAGAGCCACCTTGCGCAGCACTAATGCTGCATTTGGACAAGGTGGCTCTTTTAGTTATTCTCCTTGCACACGCTGAACTAAACACTTATAAAATGTGCCCCTCTCATACTGTGAAAGTCCCGGAGGCGGGACTTTCCTTCCTAATCAGACGCGGCACAGCCATGATTCATATTCCCTTGGCACCGTGCGCCGCCTCCTGAGTGTTGTTTGAATCTGTCCCGGAGCCTGTGCTGTTATGTTATCCCTTAGCCATGCGCAGTTAGCGCTGCCAGTCTTTTGACATCATTTGATGTCAGGCTGACTGCGCCTGTGCAGTCGCGCTGCCCGAGATCCCACTCCGCAGTGTCTTCTGATTTATTCACACTGCGGGGCTGGGATTCATGGGCATGCGCAGTGCATTTCTTCGCCTCTCACTCATCTCCCTCCGCCTTCTTCAGACTGTGGGCCGTCAGCTGATCCCTAATCGCCGTGGCATGCACTTGGGGATCAGCTGACGCCACACAGTCTGAAGAAGGCGGAATGAGATGAGTGAGAGGCCAAGATATGCACTGCGCATGCCCATAAATCCCAGCCCCGCAGTGTGAATAAATCAGAAGACACTGCGGGGGGGATCTCAGGCAGCGCGCCCGCACAGACGCAGTCAGCCTGACAACAAATGATGTCAGAAGATGGGCAGCACTAACTGCGCATGGCCAAGGGATAACATAACAGAGCAGGCTCTGGGACAGATTCAAACAACGCTCAGGAAGCGGCGCTCGGCGCCAAGGGGTTATGAATGACAGCTGTGGTGCATCTCATTAAGAAGGAAAGTCCCACCTCCAGGATGGTTTCACGGTATGAGGCACATTTTCTAAGTGTTAACTTCAGCATGTACAAGGAGCATAAGTAAAAGGTGGCTCTTTTAGTTACAAACGCCTGGGGGGTTAACGGTTCCCTTTCAACTTGCTCCAATTAGGCCTAGGCTTACACTTTGTTTCTCATGTAATCCCTGGGCTCCAATACTGCCAGTTGCTGCTCAGAAGTGTCTTTGGCACGGGTACTCCCTCCTGTCCAGCCCGGTTCCAGCACACCAGCTGTTTCCGGGTAGTGTCAAGGTCACTTTGCCTCCTATACGTTGTCCTGTCGGGTTGCGGTTGGGTTAGCCAACTTTATGTTCCTGCAGTTTAGGTGCTTCCTATGTGGGCTGCAGGAACTGGCAATCAAGGCTGGTTCTGTAGTGCCAATAGGACAAGCTCCCCCTGTAGGACTATGGGTTTTCAGTAACTACGGCCGGCTCGCGGCCAAGCAATTTTTTTTTCCTGTGGATCTTCTGCTGCCTATCTGAGTTCCAGCACCGTTAGCTGGTTCTTAGGAAGACAATCTTGCAATCTTGAATAAGTCCCCCTGGTTCCAGTACTGTCAGCTGGTTCCAGGCAGAGCCTTTTTGCTTAGGTGCCTCCTTCTGGGTATCCGAGTTCCACCAACGTCTGGTGGTCCTTGGTAGTGCTTTCTGGCACGGGTACCTCCTGCTTAGTAACCTGGTTCCAGTACCATCAGCTGGTCCTTGGTAGTTCCATTGGCTCTTGTACCTTTGGCTACCCATCCGGGTTACAGTACCGTCAGCTGGTTCTCGGCAGTGTCTTTGGCTCTTGTACCTTCTGCTCCCCATCCTGGTTCCAGTACCGTCAGCTGGTTCCAGGCAGAGCCTTTGGCTTAGGTGTCTCCTTCTGGGTATCCGAGTTCCACCAATGTCTGGTGGTCCTTGGTAGTGTTTTCTGGCACGGGTACCTCCTGCTTAGTAACCGGGTTCCAGTACCGTCAGCTGGTCCTTGGTAGTTCCATTGGCTCTTGTACCTTTGGCTCCCCATCCTGGTTCCAGTACCGTCAGCTGGTTCCAGGCAGAGCCTTTGGCTTAGGTGTCTCCTTCTGGGTATCCGAGTTCCACCAATGTCTGGTGGTCCTTGGTAGTGTTTTCTGGCACGGGTACCTCCTGCTTAGTAACCTGGTTCCAGTACCATCAGCTGGTCCTTGGTAGTTCCATTGGCTCTTGTACCTTTGGCTACCCATCCGGGTTACAGTACCGTCAGCTGGTTCTCGGCAGTGTCTTTGGCTCTTGTACCTTCTGCTCCCCATCCTGGTTCCAGTACCGTCAGCTGGTTCCAGGCAGACATTTTGGCTTAGGTGCCTCCTTCTGGGTATCCAAGTTCCACCAACATTTGGTGGTCCTTGGTAGTGCTTTCTGGCATGGGTACCTCCTGCTTAGTAACCGGGTTCCAGTACCGTCAGCTGGTCCTCGGTAGTTCCATTGGCTCTTGTACGTTCGGGTAGCCATCCGGGTTCCAGTACCATCAGCTGGTTCTCGGCAGTTCCTCAGCCTTCTTGTACCTTCTGCTACATTTCCAAGTTCAAGACCCTAAAGACGATGACCCTGAAGACCACCCCGAAGACGACGACGACCACGGAGACGACGACCCCTGAGACGACCCTGGAGACCACCCCGAAGACGACGACCCCGGAGATGACGACGACCCTGGAGACGACCCTGAAGACCGAGAGGGAGAAGAACAAGAAGCTGCAGAACAAAAAGCAGAAGAATATTAAGCATAAGACTAAAAATCAGAGCAAAAGATATTATCTAAATTATAAGCAAAAGAAGACTAAGCAGTGTATGGGGGTGAGTCCGTTCCTCCTCGTGGTGCCCCTGGAAAAAACCTGCTGCTGCACGCCAAACTGAACGCGGACAAATCCTGTTGTAAATCTTTTGTGATGGTTTCACGGTATGAGGGGGCACATTTGAAGTGTTAAATTCAGCGTGTGCAAGGAGCATAAGTAAAAGAGCCACCTTTTCCTTGTGCAACATTAGTGCTGCACAAGGTGGCTCTTTTAGTTACAAACGCCTGGGGGGGTTAAAGGTTCCCTTTCAACTTGCTCCAAATAGGCCTCAGCCTACACTCTGTTTCTCCTGTAATCCCTGGGCTCCAACACCACCGGTTGCTGCTCGGTAGTGCCGTCTGCACAGTTAACAGTTGCTCCTCTCTTATTGGGGTTCAGTAACGCCAGCTGTTCCCCTGCTGTGTGTGCGGCAAGTTCTTCATTCAGTTTCTAGCATTGACACTGGGCTCCAACACCGCCAGTTGCTGCCCGCAAGTGCTCTCTGCACAGTCAACAGTTGCTCCTCTGTTACTGGGGTTCACTAATGCCTGCTGCTCCCCTGCTGTATGTGGCAAGTTCTCCAATCAGTTTCTAGCATTAACCCTGGGCTCCAACACCGCCAGTTGCTGCCCAGAAGTGCTGTCTGCACAGTCAACACCTGCTCCAGTGTTTATTGGGATTCAGTAACACCAGCTGCTCCCCTGATGTGTGTGCGGCAAGTTCTCCACGCAGTTTCTAGCATTGACCCTGGGCTCCAACACCGCCAGTTGCTGCCCGGAAGTGCTGTCTGCACAGTCAACAGTTGCTCCTCTGTTACTAGGGTTCAGTAACGCCAGCTGCTCCCCTGCTGGGTGTGCGGCAAGTTCTCTACTCAGTTTCTAGCATTGACCCTGGGCTCCAACACCGCCAGTTGCTGCCCAGAAGTGCTGTCTGCACAGTCAACAGTTGCTCCTCTGTTATTGGGGTTCACTAATGCCAGCTGCTCCCCTGCTCTGTGTGCGGCAATTTCTCCTGCGCCCTCCACATTCACACTACTCCAGATTTTAAACTAGCTCCAATTAGGCCTCGGCCTACAATCTGCTTCTAGCATTGACCCTGGGCTCCAACACCGCCAGTTGGTGCTTGGAAGTGCACAGTCAACAGTTGATGCCGTGTTATTGGGGTTCAGTGACGTCAGCTGATCCGCAGCTGTGTATCCGGCAATTTCTCCTGCTCCCTCCACACTCACACTACTACAGAAATTAAAGGGAACCTGTCCCCCCCAGGCGTTTGTAACTGAAAGAGCCACCTTGCGCAGCACTAATGCTGCATTTGGACAAGGTGGCTCTTTTAGTTATTCTCCTTGCACACGCTGAACTAAACACTTATAAAATGTGCCCCTCTCATACTGTGAAAGTCCCGGAGGCGGGACTTTCCTTCCTAATCAGACGCGGCACAGCCATGATTCATATTCCCTTGGCACCGTGCGCCGCCTCCTGAGTGTTGTTTGAATCTGTCCCGGAGCCTGTGCTGTTATGTTATCCCTTAGCCATGCGCAGTTAGCGCTGCCAGTCTTTTGACATCATTTGATGTCAGGCTGACTGCGCCTGTGCAGTCGCGCTGCCCGAGATCCCACTCCGCAGTGTCTTCTGATTTATTCACACTGCGGGGCTGGGATTCATGGGCATGCGCAGTGCATTTCTTCGCCTCTCACTCATCTCCCTCCGCCTTCTTCAGACTGTGGGCCGTCAGCTGATCCCTAATCGCCGTGGCATGCACTTGGGGATCAGCTGACGCCACACAGTCTGAAGAAGGCGGAATGAGATGAGTGAGAGGCCAAGATATGCACTGCGCATGCCCATAAATCCCAGCCCCGCAGTGTGAATAAATCAGAAGACACTGCGGGGGGGATCTCAGGCAGCGCGCCCGCACAGACGCAGTCAGCCTGACAACAAATGATGTCAGAAGATGGGCAGCACTAACTGCGCATGGCCAAGGGATAACATAACAGAGCAGGCTCTGGGACAGATTCAAACAACGCTCAGGAAGCGGCGCTCGGCGCCAAGGGGTTATGAATGACAGCTGTGGTGCATCTCATTAAGAAGGAAAGTCCCACCTCCAGGATGGTTTCACGGTATGAGGCACATTTTCTAAGTGTTAACTTCAGCATGTACAAGGAGCATAAGTAAAAGGTGGCTCTTTTAGTTACAAACGCCTGGGGGGTTAACGGTTCCCTTTCAACTTGCTCCAATTAGGCCTAGGCTTACACTTTGTTTCTCATGTAATCCCTGGGCTCCAATACTGCCAGTTGCTGCTCAGAAGTGTCTTTGGCACGGGTACTCCCTCCTGTCCAGCCCGGTTCCAGCACACCAGCTGTTTCCGGGTAGTGTCAAGGTCACTTTGCCTCCTATACGTTGTCCTGTCGGGTTGCGGTTGGGTTAGCCAACTTTATGTTCCTGCAGTTTAGGTGCTTCCTATGTGGGCTGCAGGAACTGGCAATCAAGGCTGGTTCTGTAGTGCCAATAGGACAAGCTCCCCCTGTAGGACTATGGGTTTTCAGTAACTACGGCCGGCTCGCGGCCAAGCAATTTTTTTTTCCTGTGGATCTTCTGCTGCCTATCTGAGTTCCAGCACCGTTAGCTGGTTCTTAGGAAGACAATCTTGCAATCTTGAATAAGTCCCCCTGGTTCCAGTACTGTCAGCTGGTTCCAGGCAGAGCCTTTTTGCTTAGGTGCCTCCTTCTGGGTATCCGAGTTCCACCAACGTCTGGTGGTCCTTGGTAGTGCTTTCTGGCACGGGTACCTCCTGCTTAGTAACCTGGTTCCAGTACCATCAGCTGGTCCTTGGTAGTTCCATTGGCTCTTGTACCTTTGGCTACCCATCCGGGTTACAGTACCGTCAGCTGGTTCTCGGCAGTGTCTTTGGCTCTTGTACCTTCTGCTCCCCATCCTGGTTCCAGTACCGTCAGCTGGTTCCAGGCAGAGCCTTTGGCTTAGGTGTCTCCTTCTGGGTATCCGAGTTCCACCAATGTCTGGTGGTCCTTGGTAGTGTTTTCTGGCACGGGTACCTCCTGCTTAGTAACCGGGTTCCAGTACCGTCAGCTGGTCCTTGGTAGATCCATTGGCTCTTGTACCTTTGGCTCCCCATCCTGGTTCCAGTACCGTCAGCTGGTTCCAGGCAGAGCCTTTGGCTTAGGTGTCTCCTTCTGGGTATCCGAGTTCCACCAATGTCTGGTGGTCCTTGGTAGTGTTTTCTGGCACGGGTACCTCCTGCTTAGTAACCTGGTTCCAGTACCATCAGCTGGTCCTTGGTAGTTCCATTGGCTCTTGTACCTTTGGCTACCCATCCGGGTTACAGTACCGTCAGCTGGTTCTCGGCAGTGTCTTTGGCTCTTGTACCTTCTGCTCCCCATCCTGGTTCCAGTACCGTCAGCTGGTTCCAGGCAGACATTTTGGCTTAGGTGCCTCCTTCTGGGTATCCAAGTTCCACCAACATTTGGTGGTCCTTGGTAGTGCTTTCTGGCATGGGTACCTCCTGCTTAGTAACCGGGTTCCAGTACCGTCAGCTGGTCCTCGGTAGTTCCATTGGCTCTTGTACGTTCGGGTAGCCATCCGGGTTCCAGTACCATCAGCTGGTTCTCGGCAGTTCCTCAGCCTTCTTGTACCTTCTGCTACATTTCCAAGTTCAAGACCCTAAAGACGATGACCCTGAAGACCACCCCGAAGACGACGACGACCACGGAGACGACGACCCCTGAGACGACCCTGGAGACCACCCCGAAGACGACGACCCCGGAGATGACGACGACCCTGGAGACGACCCTGAAGACCGAGAGGGAGAAGAACAAGAAGCTGCAGAACAAAAAGCAGAAGAATATTAAGCATAAGACTAAAAATCAGAGCAAAAGATATTATCTAAATTATAAGCAAAAGAAGACTAAGCAGTGTATGGGGGTGAGTCCGTTCCTCCTCGTGGTGCCCCTGGAAAAAACCTGCTGCTGCACGCCAAACTGAACGCGGACAAATCCTGTTGTAAATCTTTTGTGACAGGCAGAATGGAAGGTGTAATCTTCAAACTTTTATAGATAACAACTACAGACAGGCCTGTCACAAATAAGAATATGATGAAGAAGAAGAATATGAAGAAGATGAAGAAGTTGAATATGAAGAAGAATAATAGTTGAATAAAAAGAATATGAAGAATGTAAATAAAAAGAATAATAGGAAGAAGGTGAAGAAGAAAGATGAATAAAGTGAAGGAGAAGTTGATGAAAAAGATGCTGCTGCTGAGGATGATGAAGAAGAAAGTGTGGGAGAAGTTAAAAAAAGAAGGTGAACAGCATGGAAGTAGTGAAACATAAATATCTGACAAAATATAAAAAATCTTAACATGGTCAATATCTTTGTAACTCCGAACTTCTTAAAAAAAAATGAATTCCTGCCATTCCATTTGATTGGCCTAAACCTCTATGCCTTTAATGTCTCCCTCCACCTCCCCCAATACATCCTATATTATTCTTAGTTGTTTTCCTTCATGTAGAATTAACCTACAAGGAAAGAAAGGGTTTATTTTAAATCCGATATTTTTGTCCCATTGACTTGCATTGGTATCGGTATCGGCGATATCCGATATTTTTTTGATATCGGCCGATCCAATCTGATACCGATGCAGAGGCAACCCCTAACTGCATGGGTTCCTACACCTTTCCCACAACTGGTTAATTGCTAAACCGCTCCCCTGGCAAAGGGGCAATACCCCCAAAAAAAGCTTCGGAGAAGGTGGTCTTTCCTTCCTATCCCGAAGGCATCTATTAACATGTATAGCCTATGACATAGCAGCCTCCAAGGACTCAGGGATTTCATAAACTGCTAAAGCATCTTTCAACCTTTCAGTAAGGCCCTGAAGAAATTGGCTTCTGAGAGCCGGGTCATACCATTTTGTATCAGTTGCCCATCTGTGGAATTCGGAGCTATAATTCTACACCGACTGATTGCACTGCTGAAGGGGAAGCAACCTGGACTCAGCCAAGGAGACTCGGTCAGGGTCCTCATAAATAAGGGCTAGAGCCAAAAAAAATCCTTCCACAAACTGGAGACAAACTGAATTTTGCAGAAAAGAAAGAGTCCATGATTGAGGAACTCCTTGCAGCAAAGAGATCACACTACCAACTCGTTGCTCCTCATTTTCATAGGAGTAAGGATGAAATATAAAATACAGTTTGCAAGCTTCCTTGAACACAAAAAAACTTGTCTCTGACTCTCTACCACCGGAAAACCTATCTGGGAGGGCAACCTTGGGTTCCAGCTGGACCGGCCTTCCTGCAGAGACCCCAACAGCTGCTTCCACTGCTGAACCTCACAGCAGAGGTAATCCATATCCAGAGACAGGCAGCGCAGCTGCTCTGCCAGCCCTGCAACAGGATCCATAACCAAAGGAAAAAAACATGCCCAAGGGAAAAAAACACACAAAAATAAAACCACGTCAGTTTTTTTCCCTAAATATGCACAGCTGGTGATAATGTCATGCACATTGTGAGAAGACTAAATGCAACACGAGGGAAAGAGGGGAAGGAAGCACAAACGCTAGGGAAAGGCGGAGTGGAGACCCCCTAGGCAGATATAATAGCTCCCTGTCTCCCCTACGTCCCTATATTGGTTCAACACTAATCGCTGAGCAGAAACCTAAGCTCTGTATATCCCTAGAGCTAGGCCCTGAATAGGGAAGGGGTGAGATGTGCACTGGTTAGTCCCCACTGAACACTAAACAGAAGAAAAACAGGGGAAGCAACTTATCTTGAGCAGACTCAGAGAGGTGACACCAAATGTCCTCCAACAACATCAGAGAAGAAGTAAGCCAACTGCTATAGCTCCAAGCCTTCACAAGGGAATGTGTGAATATCACTGGCTGCTCCCTGAAGCATACTGGGAGTCTATAAACACCAAGGTCCAGGTGTGTCAATTAGAGCCTGAGAAAGGTTGCCACTGGGTCCAAAAGTCAGAAGGATTAAGAAGGCGTCTGCAATGCCAAACATAGAGACCTCGCACCCATATAAGCCTATGGGTGTGAGTGAGACAGCGCACACCACTCAGATATCATCCAAGTGATGTGCGTTATAAGCGGACCCCAGCAATGGAGGAGATGTAGAAATTCATTTCTCCGCCTCCTCCGCAGCTGTGCTCCGATCCTCCCTGTGCGAGAGAATCGGAGCACAGACGCATAACACTCGGCTCCTGCTCTGCTGCGAGCAGGAGCCGAGTGTCATTAGCATACCGCATCTGATGATCTCGCATCAGATGCAATATGCTGGTGTGACCCCAGCCTAAGAGACAAACTGCACACCGAGGCAGAGTTATTGAAAGGAATAATAGGCCAGACAGATCTGTGGCTCTCAAGAATGAACCTCCAACCAGGCATGGTCCTGTGTGATATTGGCCGTAACCTGGTGGTATAAGAAGATACTACCCAGTCCAGTATAGCTTTATCTCATATGCTCAGCGTGGATTGGGTAATAATAAGGAGGGGAGGCTGAGGAGGAGGAACAGGAGCTGGTTGCTAGCGCAGCAGAAGCTAGTACTCACACCAGTTTTGTCCCGTCTCTTCTACGTGGATGGGCTGAGGAGGGGAATAAGGAGGAAGAAATGGAGGGGGATGAGATGGAAAGTCGTCATCATGGTGGAGACAGTGAAGTGTTAGCTATAGGGAGCTTGGAACATACAGCCAACTTTATGTACCGCTGCTTTTCCTATGACCCTTGCATTGTATTAATCTTGGCCAAAAAAAAGTACTGGTTGTTAACCCTGCTAGACCCATGCTACAAGGAGAACCTTGCATCTCTCCTTCCTGAGGCCGAGTGGTCAACTAAAATGGTGCAATACCAGAAGGTCAGTGTGGAAATTATGTTGGAGACAGAGACGAGGGAGACACACAGCGGGTACAGCAGAGGTAAGGATACTCTGTCAAAGGCCTGGGCCAATTTCATGACACCCTCCAAGCATCCATGTCCTGATGATCGGGTATTTTTGACAAGGAGGAAAAAATTTATAAAGATTGTCAAGCACTACCTGGCTGACAAAACCAGCATACTCCCTAATTCCTCTGAGACCTTCAATTATTGGGTTTCAAAGCCGGACACTTGGCATGAGTTGTTCCTACTTGCCCTGTAGGTGTTGTGCTGCCCCGCAGCTAGCGTGGGTTTAGAGCAGCCAGGAAGGGGGCAATTTTGGTTTATTTAATTTATTTTTTAAAATAATGTTTACATTTTGCCTTATATACAAGACACTATACAGGAAAGAATGTTTCTTAATATTGTTTTTCCTGTATACTCCAATTTCTCATTGATTTTCAATGTTTTGTTTTCAGTCCTTAAAGTGGAGTTAAAGTGTGACACCATTGTTCTCAGCAGCGATCTGGGAGCCACAGATGCTTCCAGGGGTCTTCCCCATGCTGCTCTCCTTCCATTCAGCACTTTATCCATCAATTTCAACATTTTTACTGCCCCCCAGACCTCCTTGTGGGGTTTTCTGGAAAAATGCTTGGATTTTCCATTGACTTTCATTAGGAATTGCTCGGTTCCAGAAACGAGCATCCGAGCATTTTAATGCTCACTCATTCCTACTATTATTCCTTTTTGTTAGGCAATCCCCACATGTATTCAAGCTCTCTAGCAGCCGCAAATCATGCAGCTGCGTTGACATAAACTAAATCTCTGAGCATGCCAAAATACTCGGAGACCACCTGAGCATGCTCGGGAAATCTCGAGTAACGAGTATACTCGCTCAAAACTAATCATGTGTCTTTTATAGTCCGAAATAAATAGAAGGAAAAGTGATTGAACATTGCGTAACTCCCTATAAGGAACACTCACAGGGAGAGTTTCAAACAAGCAAAGAAGCTTGAGGAGTATGGTCATTTTGATCGCTGAGATTCTTCTGAACCATGATATCGGGGGGCCCTTTCCACATAGCAGTTAATTGTTTGAGTTCAGTGAATAGATGAGGATATGTATGTTTGTATAAAGTTTTGTAACGGGATATTGAGGGGAAGGGCCTCTGTTTTACTCTTATTAATTTTGTAGCCTGATAGTTGACCAAAACAACCCAGTAAAGTATGTAAATTGGAGAGGGTAATTATAGTAGTTGTGATAATGTCAATAAAATATCATCCGTAAATAGGGATAATTAAAATTCCCTGTTTCTCATCATCACTCAGTGAATGTTTGCGTCAAGTTATAAGTCTGCTGCTAGCGGTTCTATACATAAAACAAAGAGCAGGGGGGATAAAGGACACTCCTTGTGGATGTTGTTGTGACTTGATAAAAGCTGAGGGTTGAGAATATAGACTCCTTAAAGTCACAACAAATGGCCCCGATAGACCAAATTGATTCAAAGTTTCAAACATGAATGGCCTGTAGTAGCTACAGAGAATGGAATATTAGGGTGTTGACCATACACAATAAAAAATGAAAACTTATCAGAAGTCTCACATCGTTATTGTAGAAGAATTTGGCCCACAACAAGAGTCCGGTCCAATCAATTTGGTGAGCATTGACAAAAAGCTGCAGGAAGTTGGTTAGGATCTGGTTGACTTGCTCTATCTGACCATTGGTTTGGAGATGGTAGGCTGAAGAGAAGAACAGGGTTACATATAGTAGCTTACATGTAGCTCTCCAGAACCGATATGTGAACTGGACACCTCTATCAAAAACTATGTGGAGAGGTAACCCATGAAGATAAAAGATATGCTGGATGAACTTCTCAGTAAGCATACGTCAGAAAGGGAGACCGAACAACGGAGTAAAATGGGCCATCTTTGAGAAGCAGTCCACATCTACCCAAATGATGGCACTTCTGGCCGAGACAGGAAGATAGGTGATGAAGCCCATAGCGATATGCTGCCAGGGAGCTGACGGTACGGGCAGTGGAAGTAACCGCCCGGGCAAAACCTGTTTAGGATTCTTACTATGAGCACAGGATGGACAGGCAAAAACAAAATCTGGAATATCTTTGCTCAGGGAGGGCCACCAATAATTCTGAGAAATAAAAGTAGCTTTCTTGTGCCGACATGACCAGCCAATTTGGATGAGTGACCCTACTAAAGAACCTGCTTCCTGTCTGGTTCAGTGATGAAGATCTTTCTGGATGGGACCCGAGACAAGTCCAATGGAGTGACAGTAAGCATCTTGGAGAACTCAATCCTCTTCCTGGTTAGAAGACAGAAAGGACCATAAAAGTGTATCCACCTTAATGTTCTTGTCTGCCAGCCAAAAATGGAGAACAAAATGAAAGTGGGCAAAGATCACCTGGCTTCACACAGATTTAGCCACTGTGCAGACTGCAGATAGACTAAGTTCTTGTTGTTAGTAGAGATAATTACCGCATGAACCGCTCCTTCAAGTAGAAAGCGCCACTCCTCTAAAGCCAATTTGATGGTCAACAGTTCTTGATTGCCTATTGAGTTGTGTTCTGAAGCTGAGAAAGCTTTGTAAAAGAAACCGTAGGTCACCATGCATCCAGTAGGAGACTTCTAAGTAACAACGGCACCGGTCAAAGGGGAAGCATCCACCACCAAAAATGAATTGCTGAAGGTGTTGTTACTCTAGATAGACACCAGGTGCTATTCTAGGACGGACCTCCGAAACACGGCAACTGACCCCCAAAGGTGCAGAAAGCTGGAATGGCCTGGAATGGGAAGGTTTGGCTGGTACAGGTAGGCACATTGGAAGAAAATGCAGGTGCACGAGTGTACAGTTGTTAAATAGACTGGCATGGCAGGTGCTGGCAGGTACAACTGGCATACTAGAAAGAAGGCAGGTGCAGACAGGTACAGCTGATTTACAGACAGGCACGGCAGGTGTAGATATGAACAGCAGGTATACAGGCAGGCACAGGCAGGTACTGGAAGATATACTAGAACAGGGGGCCTAAGAACAAGCAAGCATGGAAACAAACACAGTGAAAATGTTGCTCAGGCACTTCCCAACAGGTGAAGGTGCCTTAAACTATAAGTGTCTCCTAGCCATTGACAGGGGACACATTAGGGCGGTGCACACTCACTCTTTAAGAGAACAGGTGCACACGCGACCTAAGTGTAGTGTCCGGGGAAATGCTAAGCATGCGCAGACCCCGGGAGGCAGAAGCAGGGAAAAGAAGTGCAGATCGCAGGCCAGGACGATGAGTGAGCCCATATCCCTGCCAGAGCAAAGGAGGATGGGAAGCGTGCAAGGATGCCAATGCTATATCATGTCCAAGGTCATGTGAGGCTCCTAGAGCTGGTGCAATATTCTGAAATGTGTAAAACAGAGGAATCCATTTTATTCAATGAATGTGAAGTGAATCAGAAATTGTTCAAATTCACTGGATTTAATACATTTGCATTCAATTGATGTGGTCATTTTTACTGATTTTCCATGGAAAAATCCTTTTTTTCTGTCATCAAGACCTGAATTAAACCATCTATTCCCATCTAATAGAGTAGAACACAGACAAGAACTACACCATGCTCCAAATTATTATGCAAATTATATTTTTCTCAGATTTTCCTAAATGGTCGGTGCAAATGACAGTCAGTCCAATAAAAGTCATCACCCGTTAGAGTATACATCAAATTTTATTGAAGAAACCTCCCAATGAGAACAGTATAATCTCCAAAATGAATAAAAACTCAAAATGCACTGTTCCAAATTATTAAGCACTGTAGAATTTCTAAACATTTGATATGTTTTAAAGAACTGAAAATGCTCATGTGTGGAATTTGCAGGATTAGGAGGTCGCATTCACTGAACAAAAAAGCTATTTAACTCCAAAACATCCTTACAGGCCAAGTTACATGTTAACATAGGAACCCTTCTTTGATATCACCTTCACAATTTTTGCATCCATTGAACTTGGGAGTTTTTGGAGAGTTTCTGCTTGTATTTCTGGGCATGAAGTCAGAATATCCTCCCAGAGCTGCTGTTTTGATGTGAACTGCCTCTCACCCTCATATATATTTTGCTTGATGATACTCCAAAGGTTCTCTATAGGGTTGATGTCAGGGGAAGATGGTGGTCACACCATGAGTTTATCTCCTTTTATGCCCATAGCAGCCAATGACTCAGAAGTATTCTTTACAGTATGAGATGGTGCATTGTCATGCATGAAGATTAGTGATGAGCGAGCACTAAAATGCTTTGGTGCTCGTTGCTCGAGTCAAGCAAATTGGAATACTCGGGTACTCGACCCGAGCAACGAGCCCAATGTAAGTCTATGGGAAACCCGAGCATTTATACCGCGATCCCCCCCCCCCCGGGGGGTCCTTTTAAGGTCTAAAAACATCTGAGAATGATGGAAACACTGCTCAAATTACATGGGAACATCATGGAGATTGCCCCTGGAAGCATTTCTGACTCCAAGGTCACAGCTGTAAGCAATGTGGTCAGAGTTATATGCCAATTTTACAGGTGCACCAAAAAACATACAAAAACAAAAACAAAATGGATTTTGCTGGGAAATATGTTAATGTACATCCTTTCCAGGGTAATGACTTGTATATAAGGCAATATAATTAACCCCAGACCAAAATGTTCCTCCACCACATGGGCTATGTTCACACGCAGCGCTTTTGATGCATTTTTCAACTTTTACATTGCTTTCAACCAATACAAATGCATTCACTGGGAAACCTTTAACAACCCAGCTGGCCGTGTGGTGTGTGACACATAAGGAGACACATCTTGTTTCATTTATGAAAGAGGGACTCAGTCTTAAAGTCTCAAAGCCTATTTTTAGAGGGGCATCAGGCAGCATTAATATTCTTAAAGGGCCATTATTAAACAGTGGGTCTCCTATGCTGTTATTGCCTATGAAGTGAGTGGCTGGGCTGCCAACAATTACAATGCACTCCAATACCCCTTTCACTAGAGGTACAGGAGGGCTTCCTGAAAAAAATGTTGCATTGAATGCAAGGCCTGCCCTGCTATCAAGTTATATGCACCCCAATAAGCCTTTGAACCCAGGTACTGGATAGCCACAGGAAAACCCACTTCACATTCTTCAGTTGGTCCTGCCATACTGTTTTCTTATGTATTACCTGCAAGGCCTGCCCTGCTATCAAGTTATATGCACCCCAATAAGCCTTTGAACCCAGGTACTGGATGGCCACAGGAAAAGCCACTTCACATTCTTTAGTTGGTCCTGGCATACTGTTTCCTTATGCATTGAATGCAAGTTCCACCTTGACCCAAATTTGCATGCACCCCAATCCCCTTTGGAAGAAACATGGAGGAGGGCCTCATAAAAACACTGTCCCATTACAAAGGAGTGTGTCGCCTAAACTTGCAATGCCCACACATTAAGCGTATGGGCTGACAAACATTTCTCCATGAGAGTAAAACTTTTAAACAATTATTTATGGGGATCATAGATGCCCTTGGCCAAAAATTGAATGGCTGTAGCAGCACAGAACACGTTCACCATGGTGTTCTAGTGGCGAAGAATGATGATATATGGAGGAAGTCATTATTAAAAACTAAATAACAAATATAACTTAGCACTCAACTTAAGGATGCTTGAACAGAAGGATTTATTTTGCAGTATACACAAAACGTTTCGGTTCATGTAGAACCTTCTTCAGTTATGTATACAATTGTGCATATGATGCATAGTTTCCGGATGAAACCGGCGAGAAAAGTCTATGAGAAATAGGGGAACCATTGCGTGCGGTAAAGCTATGCTAAAGGAGATCCATAGAATAGGCAATGCTAGTCAGCATTTTCAGTTAACAGGCGGATGCGCTTATCTGTTATAATTCTACCAGCGGCACTAAAAACCCGCTCTGACAAAATGCTAGCAGCAGGGCAGGCCAGGACTTCCAAGGCGTAGAGAGCCAGCTCACGGCAAGTGTCCAGCTTGGATATCCAATAATTAAAAGGCACAGAGGAATCCCAGAGGACGTTTGTACGATCTGCAAGGTACTCCCTCAGCATCTTCCCAAACATTGCACTTCTTGTGACAGCACCCCTTGCCTCTGTGCCGGCACGATGGGAGAAAACTGTCCCAGAACTGGCCAAAAAACACAGCATTCCCAGAAAAACACTTGCTACCCACAGTAAAATTTGGTGGAGGTTCCATCATGCTTTGGGGCTGTGTGGCCAATGCCGGCACCGGGAATCTTGTTAAAGTTGAGGGACGCATGGATTCCTCTCAGTATCAGCAGATTCTTGACAATAACGTTCATGAATCAGTGACAAAGTTGAAGTTACGCAGGGGATGGATCTTTCAGCAAGACAATCATCCAAAACACCGCTCTAAATCTACTCAGGCATTCATGCAGAGGAACAATTACACTGTTCTGGAATGGCCATCCCAGTCCCCAGACCTGAATTTCATTGAACATCTGTGGGATCATTTGAAGAGGGCTGTCCATGCTCGGCGACCATCAAACTTAACTGAACTGGAATTGTTTTGTAAAGAGGAATGGTCAAAAATACCTTCATCCAGGATCCAGGAACTCATTAAAAGCTACAGGAAGCGACTAGAGGCTGTTATTTTTGCAAAAGGAGGATCTACTAAATATTAAAGGGCCACTGTCACCCCCTCCAGCCGTTATAAACTAAAACAGCCACCTTGTGCAGCAGTAATGCTGCATTCTAACAAGGTGGCTCTTTTAGTTTTGTGTTCAGGTATTACTAAAATAAAGCGCTTTGAAACTTTGCAAAAATACCTGTCTTTGTCCACGGAGGCGGGTCCTCACTCCCCAGCTTGAATGGTACTCTGCCATCATTCACATCTTCAGGGGCTTTCGGCGCCGCCCCCTCCGCGCTGTTTTCTTTTCAAATCCGGCGCCGGCGCTGTGTAAATCTTTTGTGGGGCAGGCGCAGTAAGCTCTGGCGGTCTGACGTCACAGCCAGGCTTGGAGACTGCGCCTGTGCTGGCAGTGTGGCCACCCACCTCGGTAATCCCTGCCCCGCACTGTGTTATGCGTTATGCATAGTGCGGGGCTAGGATTCCTGGGCATGCGCACTGCGTGTGTCAGACTGTCCCCGCCTTACAGCCTCTGTCTATTCAGCTGATCGTGCCTCCTCCTCCTCATAGCAACCGCCGGGACGATCAGCTGAATAGACAGAGGCTGTAAGGCGGAGGACCAGGGTGACACATTACTGTGTCCAACAGTTATTAGATATATGAAACTGAAATAGCTGTTACAAAAAAAACAATTTTGATAAAACACTAAGCTTAAGATTAATAGGGGTGCCCAAACTTTTTCATATAACGGTATGTCAGCCAGCCACTTTCTGCCACTTAGATTGCGTTGCTATATACACTGTGTCTGAGTTTTGGTTCAGTCTCCCCAAAAAAAGGTGAGATTCCAATTCTCACAAAGTGGATATACTTCAGTCCTGTTAGTTTGTCGTATATCAGCCAGCCACTTTCTGCCACTTACATTGTGTTGTTTTATACACTGGGCCTGAGTTTTGGTTCAGTCTTCCCCCCAAAAAGGGAGATTTAAATTCTCAACAAGTTTATATACACCTTCTACCTTATTTTCCAGTACCATATAACGGTTGTTATTTTGGTTAGATTTTCCAAAAAATGAGGAAGTCTGGTGGAAGAGCTCGTGGGCGGTGGTTGCCAGCTGGTACTGATGGTGGTGGTGGTGCATCTGGTGGTAGTGGCAAAAGCACAATAGCACCTAAGGCTGGAGGTGTTGAGCCAGCATCATTCCTCTGGCTACACAAGGCCTCGAAGGGTCCCTTATCTGGGAGTAGGAAAACAGCTTTTAAAGGATGATCTAACTTTCATTAAAATGAACCAATCATGGATTTCAAATTATTTAGCCCCACCTTCCCCTGCTGACACGTAGCTTGCCTGAAAAATGTCTTGCTTTTGGCCTCCTCTTACTGACTTCTCCAATTCCTCCATTTGCAGCTGCTGAATGTCCACCATAGGCCATTTTTATACCTCCCTAAATGGGGTGACTCCCCCCACAGGGCCGTGGTCACTACCTGGCGCAAGCACCCGTGGGAGTGCCATTTGCCTGGACAGGTGGGTGCGCCCATTCTTGGGCAACGGCACTTGCACAGGGTCCCTCATAATAGTACAATGAAGTGTCTCTGACGGTGGTGGTGCACAACCAACGTCAGACACACCGTCGTAATATGAGGGGCCCTGTACCAGTACCGCCGCCCACGAGAGAGTGTTCCCCCCAGCTCGAACAGTGCTCTGCCACTTGCAATACTTACCTCTCCCTGCTCCACCACTGTTTAGTCTATGCTGTTAAATCCCTCAATGGCACTGCCAATACAAATTTGTTGAAATGATAGATGAAAGTTAAAATATACAGGGGCCCTGGCCTCTATTTAGAGCAGTTAATACTTTGCGCCTACTACCACTGTCTGCTACTCAGCAGAGGAGCCCACCCCTGTACCAAGCTATGCCACGTGTTTAGTCCTGTTACCAATTTTGAACTGCATTTAGCCTACTTTATTATTAGGGCCTATATCTGTGTTTCCTCCTCACCCTGCCCATTGCCCAGCCACTGCTAGATGAGTCTGCTGGTACATTGACCCAGACCACTACATTCCCCTTGCACTCTACGCAGCCAGAATCTGGCCCTGCTAAAAGTCAGGTTCCCCTTCCCGCATACTATACCACCTTACATGGGGGCAAAGAGGAAGGTGCAGATGAAAGTGCAGGTTCCTTCATCAGGTGGGGGGGCATACTCGTTGGCGACGTCACTGGCACAGGGCCCCTCATAGTATGCAAAAGTGTTTCTGCCAGTGGGAGGCGCCACCTGCCATCAAACACACCGCCGTACTATGAGGGGCCCTGTGCCAGTGCCAACGAGTGGGCCCCCCCCTGCTTGCTCAGGATCACAGCACTTGAAAAGTTGAAATACTTACCTCTCCCTGCTCCACCGCCGTGACATATTCCGCGTTTCCTGGGCCCACGAAAATCTTGAGCCAGCCCTTACCCCCCACAACTTTAGCCAAATGACCCCCAGTTTTCAATGCCTAACTATTATTATAAAGTAAATTAAGATTGACAAGCTTAAGTAATAAGAATTGATGTTTTTGGCATTAAAATGGTCATTGTAGGTGTTTTCCTGTCCTCCACTCACTGCCGACTTTGATTCCCCATTGACTTGCATTGGGTTTCGTGTTTCGTTTGGTCCCCGACTTTTCGCAATAATCGGCCGATTTCACCCAACCCACTTTTGACAAAGTCGGGTTTCGCGAAACCCGACTCGATCCGAAAAAATTAAAAGTCGCTCAACTCTATTATTGACTTCACAATAAGAAGAGACTGGGCAAAAATGGTCTGCAATGGTTCCTAGACGAAAGCAACTGTTGAGCAATAAGAACAGAAAGGCTTGTCTCAGTTTTGCCAGAAAACATCTTGATGATCCCCAAGACTTTTGGGAGAATACTCTGTGAACTGATGAGACAAAAGTTGAACTTTTTGGAAGGTTTATGTTCCAATACTTCTGGCATAGAAGAAACACAGTATTTCAGAAAAGGAACATCATATCAACAGTAAAATATGGTGGTGTTAGTCTGATGGTCTGGGGCTGTTTTGCTACTTCAGGACCTGGAAGATTTGCTGTGGTAAATGGAACCATGAATTTTGCTGTCCACAAAAAAATCCTGAAGGGGAATGTCCGGACATCTGTTTGTAGCCTCAAGCTTAAGTGCACTTTGGTTATTGAGCAGGACAATGAGCCAAGACACATCAGCAGCTCCCCCTCTGAATGGCTTAAGAAATACAAAATTAAGATTTTTGAGTGGCCTAGTCAAAGTCTTGACCTTAATCCGATTGAGATGCTGTGGCATGACCTTAAAAGGTGGTTTCTGCTCAGAAACCCTCCAATGTGGCTTAATTACAGCAATACTGCAAAGATGAGTGGGCCAAAACTCCTCCAGAGCATTGGAAAGGACTTTGTCACGATCCATGTTTGGATCTGTGGCAGATCTGGTTTCCCTCTGATTAAAACCTTTTTTCCTTTTTGGTCATTGGGGGTTAATGCAGTTCTCCCCCCCTGGTGGCCGCTGGTGTTATTGCATTGCTGCTGGGTCAGCTGATGTTGGTGGTGACCACTCCCATCATCCTTCATAAGGTCACCTGATGCATCAGCTGACTGTTGGTTATACAGGTCCTTCTGGAGATCTACCAAGCAGGTGGGAGGAGTTTAATGAGTTTAGTGGTTCTTCTGCTGAATATTCATACCTGGTGCATTACTCTGCTGTACTGTGGATTGCAGCAGAGAAAGCTAAGTGTTTTTTTCTGATACCTTGTTTGTCTAAACTTTTCCTTTGTGTTTTATTAGTGCAGCAGTGGGACCAGTGCTCTCACTAGCCAATTCCCTACCCAGGGATAGGTGCAGGGCGAGCCAGGGCTAAGGTATCCTGCTCAGCGACAGGTTGAAAGAACCTGTATAGGGACATCAGGAAGATTAGGGCACATCCTTAGGAGAGTGCAGGAGGTGTCCATTTCCCCTTTCCCTTTCCGTTGTTATTGTGTCCCCGGTGTACCCTTGTGAGTTCTGCTGTTTTGTGACCGACAACCTATTGGGTCGTGTCACACTTGGACAGTCACTTCGTGACAGACTCATTGCCGGTTATCGCAAATGCTTGATAGCAATTGTTGCTGTTAAGGGTGACCAAACCAGTTAAGTTTAGGGGGAAATCACTTTTTCACACAGGGCTCTGTAGGTTTGGATTCTATTTCCCATAATAATAAAGACCTTTATTTCAAAGCTGCATTTTTTGGTTACTTGTGTTACCTTTGTCTAATATTTACATTTGTTTGGTGATCTGAAACATTTAAGTGTGACAAACATGAAAAGAATAGGAAATCAGGAAGGGGGCAAATACTTTTTCACACAACTTTATGTCTTATCCAAATAATCTTCAGAAAGATTTTTCCTGAAAATATGAGGGATGTAATGTACTTTCTGAAATTTTCCATTCCTTTTTTAATAAGTTTCCTTACATTTTTGTAGATCATTAATATATGCCTCTTTCTAGTTGCAGAAATACATTTCTGGCAGAGGCACATACCAGTGGCACCAAATTCATTAAGTGACATGCGCATCGTAATAAATTAGGTACTTCGTATTCCAGTGAGCCTGTTAATTAGGACTGGCATGCACAATGCCAATCTTAATGAATCAATCCCAATTTCTAAGCACACACTGGCTGCCTACATTTCATAGATAGGTTATAAAGAATTGTATGCTAATATAAACAGAATTATTTTAAAGTTCCCAAAAATTTTGCTATTACAGGGCACACTAGGGCAAGCAGTAAACAAGCAAGTAGATAAATGCATCCATGCAATTTGCAAGAAGAAAAAAAACAAAACGACAACTAGCTTCATCTGATCAACTTAAAAAGAATTTCATCATGTCGGGAACGAATCTAAAATGTTACTCTAAAGGGATAAAATCAAGATAATTGCAATGTTGGCAAACATAATAACAGGTTAGCGAAAGCATGAATTTAAACAGGGCTAACAAGTGCCATATCCACAGAATGTCAATTTATAGCTTCACCTTCTTTTTTACTGGAAACCCTGAAATTAGTTTAACCATCAAATATGGGGATATAATAACTTCAATGTGTCAGAAGGCCGTGGCATGATCACAAAACTAAATATAGCCCTGCCAAAGAGTCGGTAAAACAGGACGACTGCCCTCCCTTGACTTACTGCTCAACTTTTTACATGATATGTTGGATCTCCATGATTTGCTGTGAATACTACCAAGGCTGCATTACTCATGAGATAAGATGAGAACCTCGCCTCAGTCAGATGATGTTCTTCTAAGTCTGCAGGGTTTGGCAATTTATCCTCCCGCACTGAACTCCAGCACAGCTCTGCATACGTAGCAACAGCAACTCCGTCTGAAGACAAATGATGCACTCACATATTCATGTGTCACGGACTGTCATTAGTGGAATGTCTGCAGGTTTCCCAACCCAAACTCAACAGCCTAATAGGCAAATATGAGATTGTCAAATTTGGTACAGGGGTTTCACGGCCAGTCCATACTCAGCCCACAACACACAGAATATCCTGTAACCATTGAGCACAGTTACATCCAAAACTTACTGTTTTCTGGTCCACTTTTTCTCTGGTGGATTTGGTTTGGTGTTAGGACCCAATGTACCAAAGCATCTCTGCCAGCATACGATGCAGAAAGGTCTGAATCAAATTTTTTTTTTTTTTGCTCTGATTTAGGGTCTGAATTACGTCCAAGGGTCTGATCAATTCAAGTGACTAGTCTGTGTGCAGAGATTATTCTGGAGTTTGATGCCTTCATGCCTCTAGCAGTGTGTGGATCCACTGTTTAGAGATAGGCAGCACAGTGGCTCAGTGGTTAGCACTGTTGCTTTGCAGCGCTGGGGTCCTGAGTTCTAATTCCACCAAGGACAACATCTGCAAGAAGTTTGTATGTTCTCCCCCTGTTTGCTTGGGTTTCCTCCCACACTCCAAAGACATAGGGAATCTACATTGTGAGCCCCATTGGAGACAGTTCTGATAATGTCTGTAAAGCACTGTGGAATTAATGGTGCTATATAAGTGAGTAAAATAAATACGACCACATCTCCCATTATTCCCTGGACCACCAATCTATGACCGGATTGTGTCTCTTCAGCCAGGGAAAGAATAAGACAATGAGAGTTGGCATCCCCTCCAAGACGTAGCATGACGGGACTCTTCATGAAGAGTTTCTATACGCAGGTTGGTTAATATTGTCTACGACTTGGGTCAGACTCCTCTGGCTGAGAGGTACAGAGACTCGCCAGTGTCCTACCAGTCAGACCATGAGTCTTAACAAAGCGAAAATCCACCAGATTGACCCAAGCTCCACTGTCCACAAGAACCGGTACCGTCATAGTCTCCCCACCAACCACCAAGCAGAAATGGAAAACTGAGACGTGAAGGTGGTGGAAATGTACACACCCTGGTCGCCTCCCTCCATTCGACCAGGGGAACATGGCTTTGGTGATGAAGTACCAACTTTGGCGCGAGATCGACAGACATTAATGTAATGATCCGTAAAACCATAGTAGAAACATGCCCCTGTCTCACGGTGAACTGCAGGCAACCCAGTTTGCGAAGAGACTCCTCCCACCTGCATAGGTTCGTCCAACTGCACCAGTGTGTCCTCCTCCCTAGAAAGAACAACAGGGGGTAGATTCGATGTATGTCTCTCCCTGAGATGTCTATCCATCCAGATTGCAAGGGCCATGGCGCTTCCAACGACCCAGGAGTAGCATACTGCACCAGAGTATCCTGAAGCCTAGATAACACACCCTGACAAAAATGGCTCCTAAGAGCAAGATCATTCCACTAAGTGTCAGTGGCCCATCTCTGAAACTATGAGCAATACTCCTTAGACGGCCGGCCCCCCTGCTTGATCTTACGGAGTCGAGACTTAGCCAGGGAGACACCATCAGCATCCCCATACACCAGTGCCAATGCCGCAAAAATCTCATCCTGCTGACCGCAAAGTTGGTGAATCGGTCAGCAGGGAAAAGGCCCAGGATTGGGGATTACCATTGAGAAGGGAGACTATAATCTCCACACGCTGTTTCTCAACCCCTGAAGAATGAGGGCGAAGTCTGAAATATAACTTACAGGCTTCCTTAAAGAGCAAAACTTTATCTCTCCCTTCAGAGAACCTGTCAGAGGGATATCTTGGGTCCCAGTTGAGCCAAGACATGAGCCGAGACCATGAACCCAGACATCTGCTGAAGCTGATGTACCACATGAGACCACAACTCTGTTAACTCATCCGTGAGGGTCTGGATCAGGTGAGCAAGAGCCTCCGCTTGTGCCATAGGTCCACCGAAAGAATGGTAAGGTTGGTGATAATGTCACGACCCACAAGGGTCGGTCCAGCGGACGCCACAACAAACACCAACAATGGGATGGGAAAAGCGGGAGGAAGACTCTAATAGGGAACGAGGGATGCGGCACCTCCTAACACAGCCTGTGCCTATCACTAAGCTCCCCTAACGACCTATGCGGGTCCTTCCCTTCGCCGCCATCACGTACCTCGTCCCAAGTTGTCACCTCACTAAACCCTGGCTAGTGCACTGGCCGGCAAGGACACTAGCCTCACCACCATAGATGGTACAAACACAGGGGACAGTGACAAACACGAGACAGAAAACGTAAATAAACAAGCAACTCAGCTGATGCGTCAGGTGACTATTTAAAACAGCAGCTGCCAGCAAGGAAACTGACATTAACCATTGCTGGCCCAAAAGGAAAAAACACATTTAAATTAAAGAAGAACCAGAGCTGTCATGACTTCCACAAAATGAGTTGTGACTATAAAATCATCTAATCCCTTATACCACATGAGGAAGTGCATAAAAAAATAATAAAACCAACTTTTCACCTGCTGTTAATTTGTTAATTCTGCCTCCCAAAGATTGAAGTTTCGACTCACATTTATCCTACGCTCTGTGCAGTAAATCTCTAAAATACGTGATTCAGACTGAGTCTCTGGTGGAAGATTTCCTATAATGAGGCAGATGGGGACATTGGACTCTGGCCTATGATTCAGCGGTCCATCTTTTTAAGTGCCCATAAAAGGGGGGTTGGCTAAAGTTTTGTGCATCTCTGAAAAGAAGAACATCATCTCCATTATTGATCATTTCTACATATAGCTTCTACACTTTATTTCTGCTGAGATTCCCACCATTATCATGGGTGACTTCAACATCCCCATTGACATCCACCAATCAATCTGCAAACTCTTGTTGTGGGGGACGAGGGAGGCTCCATTTTGATTTATTAATTTCAGGCCCAATAGATTATCCAGAGATCTCCCTTCACTCCTGATCTGTGGCACCCACCCATAGAATAAGTACACAAATTCCTAAAAGAATAGGAACATTCCATATGGCCAGAGAATTGGAGACCACGTGTTAATGCGAGGAGGAACAGAGCTGGGACCCCCTGCCGTCTTTTGTGCAAGGCGGCCAGCAATCAATGGAAGGCATAGATGGTTAGGCACCGACACATAGAGATGAATTATGAAAGTATCGTGCATCTCAGGGTTAAGTCCAATATACCATCAGAATCCGGGGAGCCCTCCGCACAAACACTTGGGTCTCATCATTCTCTAGCTGTCCCAGATACCGAGCTATCGAGACTGGCTCTCCAGAACCCTTAGCCGACCCAAGTTTGGAATCTCCATATCGGTCCAGCCCCAAAGAACCCGTCGAGACGTCACTAGGAAGTTATGATCCATCCTAGATGTTGGGAATTATTTCAGCTAGGTCAGGGGAGGAGATTTCAGTTCGGCCCAGAGGGGCGGTGGCAAATATGGGAGGGGGCGAGCTAGGGGTTAAAAGCTAGCTACACACCTTTAGCCAGTGTAATTGTTCTGCCACGGAAGCTGTGTCACGTCACACGTGGAAATGGACCAGAAACTAAGAAAGTACCTGTGGACTTGAGAGCTTCCCTGGGCCCACATGCTATAAGGAACGGTAAACTGACACATACAACTAACTGCAATCCCATACCTGCACCCTACCTTTATCTGTATTTCTGGCTGTGCTGTCTGTATATTCCTCTGTATATATTTGTATTATCTAGTGCGCCTTTCGGCAATTAAGATATCAATTAATTTTTGGCTGCTCTTTTACCTTGAATCCCAATTTCCCAAGTCCGTGAGTCCGGCTAGTACTTATACGCTACCTGGGGTTGGTTTCCCACCCAATATAGGCTTATTAACGGATCGGGCTTGTATCTAACGAGGAACTGGTGGCATCATACCATTCTGGTGTTATTGGGGGATCCTGGCAGTGACAACTGGAGGTTTATACATATTCCGGCCTGGGACTGGTGATGTATATACCACCTTCAAGGCAGAGTGCCTCAATAACTAGTATGCAACAAGGCAGCCTCTCCGGCAACTACTTATCCTGGGTGCAGTTCCCAGACTGACCTGAATGTAAAGGGGGCACCAGAGAGCTGTGACTGTGCAAGCTCTGTCACAGATTGGTGACGGCAGGGAGATAATTTCTCCCTGCTCTTGTTTGCCACACTTGTCATTTGCTTTATCCGTTCGTCTTATACAATGGTCCTCCACAACCATCCATAAAGATGATATTCCCTACACCTTATCTTCACCCACCTCTGTTCTGTATCTAACCTCATCTTTCCCCATATCTGACCATCGTTTTACTTTCTCATTCCAGTTCATTTCACCTGCCTCCTAAGTCCATCCATTAGTGCACACCGCAGAAACCTCTGATAACTAGACATTATACTTGCACTCTGATTCTCCTCTATCACCATATCTTCATTTCACAACAGTTACCATTTTTTACAATGCCACATTCCCATCAGATATTGACTCAGTTGACTCTCTTGTCCATGGTAGAAGGTAACAAATCAATAGCATATTAACATCCTCCCGGCCCCTCTCATCAGTTCCTGGATCACTTTGCCACCTAGCTTCCACACTTTCTCTCCTGTGACACCCCCACCCTTATCATGGGTGATTTCAACATCCCCATTGCCTCTCCCCTCTCCCCATCTGCTTCTCACCTTTTATCTCTATCCTCCTCTTTCGGCCTCTCGCAGCATACTAACTCTCCAACACATGAAGATGGAAACTCCCTTGACTTGGTCTTCTCCTGGCTTTGCTCAATGGATGATTTCACAAACTTCCCTCTCCCGCTCTCTGACCACAACCTTCTTTCATTCTCTATCAAGAACTGCCATCCCGCTCAGGTCACACCCACTTTCCACATTTATAGAAACATACAGGCCATTAACACCCAGAAACTTATGAAGAACTTGCAGTCCTCATTGGCCCCAATCTTCTCCATCTCATGTCCTGATTCTGCTCTGAAGCATTACAATGAAACCCTGCAAAGTGCTCTGGATGAAGCTGCTCCTCCTATACATAAAACAACTCGGCACAGACGGCAACAACCGTGGCACATGCTGCAAACACGTTTCCTGCAGCGGTGCTCCAGGTGCGTAGAACGTCTGTGGAGAAAATCTAATCTACCCGAAGATTTCATCCATTATAAGTTCATGCTAAAGACATACAATTCTGCCCTTCACCTCTCCAAACAAACCTACTTCAACACCCTCGTCACCTCCCTGTCCAATAACCCTAAACGTCTCTTTGACACGTTCCAGTCCCTACTCAACCCAAGAGAGCAGGCCCCAACCACGGATCTCCGTGCTGACGATCTGGCCAATTACTTCAAAGAAAAAATTGACGACATTCGACAGGAAATCATCTCCCAATCTCTTCATACCATGCACTGTCCTCCCTCCCCCACTGCATCTAGTTCACTCTCTGACTTTGAAGCAGTTACAGAAGAAGAAGTAAGCAGGCTCCTTGCATCTTCTCGCCCGACCACTTGCACCAGTGACCCCATTCCGTCACATCTCCTCCAGTCCCTTTCCCCGGCTGTCACCTCTCACCTAACAAAAATATTCAACCTTTCCCTCACTTCCGGTATTTTTCCCTCCTCATTTAAGCATGCCATCATACATCCATTACTTAAAAAACCATCCCTCGATCAAAACTGTGCCGCTAATTATAGACCTGTCTCTAATCTTCCCTTCATCTCTAAACTCCTCGAACGCCTGGTCCACTCCCGTCTTACCCGCTATCTCTCAGATAACTCTCTTCTCGACCCTCTTCAATCTGGATTCCGCTCTTTACACTCTACTGAAACTGCCCTCACTAAAGTCTCTAATGACCTACTAACAGCTAAATCTAATGGTCACTACTCCATGCTAATTCTCTTGGATCTCTCTGCAGCATTCGATACTGTGGATCATCAGCTCCTCCTCACTATGCTCCGCTCCATCGGCCTCAAGGACACCGTTCTCTCCTGGTTCTCCTCCTATCTCTCTGACCGATCCTTCACTGTATGTTTTGCTGGTTCCTCCTCCTCTCACCTTCCCCTTACTGTTGGAGTTCCTCAAGGATCAGTCCTAGGCCCCCTCCACTTCTCTTTGTATACTGCCCCTATTGGACAAACAATCAGTAGATTTGGGTTCCAGTACCATCTCTATGCTGACGACACCCAATTATACACTTCTTCTCCTGTTATCACGCCGACCTTTTTAGAAAACACCAGTGATTGTCTTGCCGCTGTCTCTAACATCATGTCCTCCCTCTATTTGAAACTGAACCTGTCAAAAACTGAACTCCTCGTGTTCTCTCCCTCTACTAACCTACCTTTGCCTGACATTGCCATCTCCGTGTGCGGTTCCACCATTACTCCAAAGCAACATGCCCGCTGCCTTGGGGTCATCCTTGATTCTGACCTTTCATTCACCCCCCACATCCGATCACTGGCTCGCTCTTCTTACCTGCATCTCAAAAACATTTCTAGAATTCGCCCTTTTCTTACTTTCGACTCTGCAAAAACTCTTACTGTTTCACTTATTCATTCTCGTCTGGACTATTGTAACTCTCTACTAATCGGCCTCCCTCTTACCAAACTTTCCCTGCTCCAATCTGTCCTGAATGCTGCTGCCAGGATCATATTCCTCACCAACCGTTACACCGATGCCTCTGCCTTGTGCCAGTCATTACACTGGCTACCCATCCACTACAGAATCCAGTACAAAACTACTACCCTCATCCACAAAGCACTCCATGGCTCAGCACCACCCTACATCTCCTCTCTGGTCTCAGTCTACCACCCTACCCGTGCCCTCCGCTCCGCTAATGACCTCAGGTTAGCATCCTCAATAATCAGAACCTCCCACTCCCGTCTCCAAGACTTTACACGTGCTGCGCCGATTCTTTGGAATGCACTACCTAGGTTAATACGATTAATCCCCAATCCCCACAGTTTTAAGCGTACCCTAAAAACTCATTTGTTCAGACTGGCCTACCGCCTCAATGCATTAACCTAACGATCCCTGTGTGGCCTATTTAAAAAATAAAAAAAACAAACAATCAGGTTCCTCGCATCATGTTCTCATTCACTTTATGCAGTTAATAGCCCTCTGTGTCTGTACTGCTACATACTTAGGCAGTTAACTGGTTCATGCAGCTTTACATGAACACCCGAGCCTTACACTATGGCTGGTCCGAATAACTAAAGCAATTGTTACCATCCACCTCTCGTGTCTCCCCTTTTCCTCATAGTTTGTAAGCTTGCGAGCAGGGCCCTCATTCCTCTTGGTATCTATTTTGAACTGTGATTTCTGTTATGCTGTAATGTCTATTGTCTGTACAAGTCCCCTCTATAATTTGTAAAGCGCTGCGGAATATGTTGGCGCTATATAAATAAAAATTATTATTATTATTATTATATATTATAAAGCTGCGCTAAGAATCCAGGGTTGCGGCACGGCACTGAAAGGGAAAGCAGTGTCAGGAAGACTTCACAATCATGCAAGCAATTTTCAAATTCAAGTCGGCCCTTACCTGCTAAACAGGACTACGTCACAACTCTCATATCTTCTCTATCCCAAAACTGCAACCAGTTATTCAGCACATTAAATTTGCCACTCTGTCCACTGTTGCCCTCAATGACCTCTCAAATTTCTGCAAAAGACTTTGCTACACATTTCAATAACAAGACATCAGACAAACCTTTAATGGTCTGCCACCACCCTCCATATATTAATGGTCAACCACCACCCTCCATATAACAAACCAATCCCTTTCTCCCACAACCTTCTTTCCCAGCAATTCTGATTAAAAGCCTACAACCTACATAACTCCGCTGCCACCCCCACACTGTAATCCAGACTGTAATCCAGTGAGAGTAGGGTCCTCTGCCCTGTGTACCAGTCTGTCACTGTAAGGCCGGGATCACACACAGCGAGATACGGCCGAGTCTCGCAGGTTAAAACCAAGCTCTGGCACCAGCACTCCAGAGCGGAGCGTGCAGCTGCATAGCAATACATGGAGCTGCACGCTCTGCTCCAGAGTGCCGGTGCCAGAGCTTGTTTTTAACCTGCGAGACTCGGCCATATCGCGCTGTAGTGTGACTCCGGCCTTAGTGTGTTGTATTTTATCTGTAAATCCTCTTCATATGCACAGCAGCATGGAATATCGGTGCTTTATAAAGTAGTAATAACTTACACAGCTGCAGCCAGTCTGAATCTAAAATTCATGTGACGGACTTGAGGCACAATACTGATAAATCCTGTGGTACTGAAGAGCATGCTCTAGTAGAGCCTCTCTGCAGTGCATATGTTCTGCACTTATCTCTACTTTTGACAGGATAAGCAGATAGAACCAGGTGATGCTGGTTCCATTATGTATATTTGGTGCTGTGTGCGTGTCCGTCTTCGGCCTCTCAGAGGCAAAAGAGGGAATGGCAGTATTCTGGGTAATTTGGATGGGCCCGCTGAATTTTTCTACTCCTACGGGAGTCCAGGACGTCTGTTCTTTTTCCAGATGAGTTGGCAAATAGTAACCAATGGTCAGAAACAAAGCCAGGGAGTCAGTGACGGTCAGGAGCGGATAAGCCAAAAGACAAAAGAAAGAAGCAAGTCAGGATACAAGCCAAGTCAAAACCAGGGAGATAGCACACTGAAGGGAAATACGGAGTCAAGACGGGAATAGGGGAAAACAGAGACACGGGTTCAAACAGCAAACGCAGCAGGACAAATCAGAGCATTCAGAGTCAGCTACAGCAGAACTAGGCAAAAACTATAACTGACATCACCTGTACAAAGCAGGAGCGATAAATAGCCAACCTGAACCCAGACAGAGGCTGAGAAAGGTTAACTCTTGACATGACCAGACCAGGAAAAATAGTACTCAAAACCCGGTCTGGATCATGACACATATGGAAGGGTCTTCACCACTCCCACCACGTTTAATGTCTCCACATGGTGTGGAAAAATGAACCTCTGCGGTTGGGTACTCCCCATGGATACCCATCACCTCCACTTTTTCGTCCTTTGGGGTTGTCCCAAGCAACAAGGGACCTATGGACCAAAGTCACTCTGCTCCCCGTGTCCAGGAGAGCCTCTATTTGGCACCTGTTCACGAGAATCTGGCACAGCTGGGGCTCACTGTAAGCGGTACAGACCGGCTGGGTATACATAGACACCTAGTGAGCATACCTGCAGTTCATGGGCTCAGACACCAGGGGGCAGTTGACAGCCACATGTCTGGGCCCTCGGCATCGCCAACACTTAATCTCTGTGGCCCGACTACACCTTGGAGCCACTTTAGGGAAAATAGAACTTTTGTCACCCTCACTTCTGGTTACCCCCTTATCACAGGCTTGATCCTGGTTAGCCCAAACAGTGGTTTGTGGACTTTTCCCATGCACAGTCCTAAGTGACTGTATACTGCTCAATCCATTTTACCAGCTGGTCTAGAGTGCCCAAGTTCCTTTGCTCCACCCAACGCTGCCGGCAGAGCCCTCACCAGTCGGTCAACCACCACCCTCTCTACCACCACTGTTATGATCTGGTGGTTTAGGGGCAACATGGAACGAGCTCTGAGGGAAGTGGTATCTGTACTGACTGCAGTCCCTAAGCTCAACACAACACTAGAAGTAGCCGTGGAATGCTCCTAACTCTCCCTAGGCATCTCGTCACAGCCTAAGAGCTAACTACCCCTAAAGATAGAAGCAGGAAAACTATCTTGCCTCAGAGAAAATCCCCAAAGGATAGATTAGCCCCCCACAAATAATGACTGTGAGTGGAGAGGGAAAAGACATACACAGAATGAAACCAGGATGAGCACAGGAGGCCAGTCTAGCTAGATAGATAGGACAGGATGGAATACTGTGCGGTCAGTAAAAAACACTACAAAAATCCACGCAGAGATTACAAAAATCTCCACACCTGACTAAAGGTGTGGAGGGTAAATCTGCTTCCCATGGCTTCCAGCAACACAGAGATAATTCATACTGATAAGCTGGACAAACATAGAAAGCACAGAACGGATAAGTCCACAATCTGTGGACAGAAAAGAGCAAGCAAGAACTTAGCTTTGCTGAACTGGTCAGGATAACAGGGAAATCCAAAGAGATGTGAATCCAACCAGGAACCATTTACAAGTGGCATTGGCTGAAGGAAAGAGCCAGGCAAAAATATCCGAGCAGAAAAGACAATCAGTAGAAGCAGCTGCTGACAGCTGAATCCAAGGAGCAGCCATACCACTTGAAACCACAAGAGGGAGCCCAAGAGCAGAACTCACAAAAGTGGCACTTACAACCACCGGAGGGAGCCCAAGAGCGGAATTCACAACAGTACCCCCCCTTGAGGAGGGGTCACCGAACCCTCACCAGAGCCCTCAGGCCGATCAGGACGAGCCAAATGAAAAGCACAAACCAAATCGGTGGCATGGACATCGGAGGCAACAACCCAAGAATTATCCTCCTGGCCATAACCCTTCCACTTGACAAGATACTGAAGCCTCCGCCTCGAAAAACGAGAATCCAAAATCTTCTCAACCTCATATTCCAACTCTCCCTCAACCAACACCGGGGCAGGAGGGTCAACCAAAGGAACAACGGGCACCACATATCTCCGCAACAAAGATCTATGGAAAACATTATGAATGGCAAAAGAGGCCGGAAGAGCCAAACGAAAAGACACCGGATTAATAATTTCAGAAATTTTATAAGGACCAATAAACCGAGGCTTAAACTTAGGGGGAGAAACCTTCATAGGAACATGATGAGAAGACAACCAAACCAAATCCCCCACACGAAGCCGGGGACCAACACACCGACGGCGGTTAGCAAAACGTTGAGCCCTTTCCTGAGACAACGTCAAATTGTCCACCACATGAGTCCAAATCTGCTGCAGCCTGTCCACCACAGAATCAACACCAGGACAATCAGAAGGCTCAACCTGCCCAGAAAAAAAACGAGGATGAAAACCAAAATTACAAAAAAAAGGTGAAACCAAAGTAGCCGAACTAGCCCGATTATTAAGGGCAAACTCGGCCAACGGCAAGAAAGACAGCCAATCATCCTGATTAGCAGATACAAAGCATCTCAAATAGGTCTCCAAGGTCTGATTAGTTCGCTCAGTTTGGCCATTAGTCTGAGGATGAAACGCTGAAGAAAAAGACAAATCAATGCCCATCCTAGCACAAAAGGCCCGCCAAAACCTAGAGAGAAACTGAGAACCTCTGTCAGACACAATATTCTCCGGAATGCCATGCAAACGAACCACATGCTGAAAAAGCAATGGGACCAGATCTGAGGACGAAGGCAACTTAGGCAGAGGTACCAGATGGACCATTTTAGAGAACCGGTCACAAACAACCCAGATAACAGACATCTTAATCTCTTGCAGCAAGTTGATCCACACGAGAAAACAAACCCTGAACATCCATGCCAGAGCACAAATCCTGCACCACCCAAAGGTCAAGAGGAAAAAAAAAAAAAGACAAAAAGAGAGCACAGAAAAAAAATGGCTCAGAATTTTTTCCTTCTTTTTGAGATGCATTTAATTCATTTATGGCCACTTGTACTGTTATGATCTGGTGGTTTAGGAGCAACATGGAACGAGCTCTGAAGGAAGTGGTATCTGTACTGACCGCAGTCCCTAAGCTCAACACAACACTAGAAGTAGCCGTGGAATGCTCCTAACTCTCCCTAGGCATCTCGTCACAGCCTAAGAGCTAACTACCCCTAAAGATAGAAGCAGGAAAACTATCTTGCCTCAGAGGAAATCCCCAAAGGATAGATTAGCCCCCCACAAATAATGACTGTGAGTGGAGAGGGAAAAGACATACACAGAATGAAACCAGGATGAGCACAGGAGGCCAGTCTAGCTAGATAGATAGGACAGGATGGAATACTGTGCGGTCAGTATAAAACACTACAAAAATCCACGCAGAGAATCTGACTAAAGGTATGGAGGGTAAATCTGCTTCCCAGAGCTTCCAGCAACACAGAGATAATTCATACTGATAAGCTGGACAAACATAGAACGCACAGAACGAATAAGTCCACAATCTGTGGACAGAAAAGAGCAAGCAAGAACTTAGCTTTGCTGAACTGGTCAGGATAACAGGGAAATCCAAAGAGATGTGAATCCAACCAGGAACCATTTACAAGTGGCACTGGCTGAAGGAAAGAGCCAGGCAAAAATAGCCGAGCAGAAAAGACAATCAGTAGAAGCAGCTGCTGACAGCTAAATCCAAGGAGCAGCCATACCACTTGAAATCACAAGAGGGAGCCCAAGAGCAGAACTCACAAAAGTGCCACTTACAACCACCGGAGGGAGCCCAAGAGCGGAATTCACAACACACCACCCTAACATCTGGGCCAGGGTCAAAAGCCTCAGGCTGGAGCCATTCCTCCACCAACTGCAATAAGTCTTATGCCTCAGACCTGACGGGATGAGTCTCCATAAAGGACCACTGGTAAACTCTCTGATCGCCCCTTACCTTAGGGGTCTCTTCTTGACACCGCTGTTTGCCCCTCACTTTATGCGTCTCCTCTTTACACCGCAAGTCGCCCCTCTCTTTAGGGGTCTCCTCTTGCAGAGCCACCATCCGCTGCTGCTGGCCCAGCAGCTCCTGCTGTTGCCGCTGCAGCTCCTCTTGCTGCTGCTGGAACTGCTCCTGTTGCCGCCGCTCAAACTGCAGCCCCTCTTGCTTCTGCTGCCACCACTGCAACTGCAGCTCCTCTTGCTGATACCGCGCATCTTGCTGCTGCTGCATGAGGATCATCTGTTTCAGAAGCTCCTCTTTTTGTCCAGCAGGCTTGAGCGGTAGCAATGCCGGCTTGCTCACTGACATGCAGTACGCTTTGTGGTATGCCTCAGTACACACTGCTTTGCATTCTCCAGCCATATGTAGTGCTGCGCTAGCACCGTATGCAGTGATGAGGCTATGACCCAGCAAAGTTCAAAGCAAAAGGCTCTTTAATATTTAACTAAAAGAAACACAGCACACGATATCCTTCACAGCCGGGAAACAAGACAGACCACCTTCGGTGCGCAGACGGAAACAAGACAGTCCACCTCCGGTTCGCAGCTGGGCACATATCCTCTGGATTACAGTCACTAAACATGTCAGTCCACCTCTGACAGTTGCCATGGACGACTGCACCGCCGTGTTAATGTTCTACTCACAGCATCACACAGTACACGATATCCTCCTGTTTGCAGCCGGGAACCATATCCTCCAGTTTACAGTCACTAAACAAGCCAGTCCACCCCTTGAGACCATTTGCAATGGGCGACTGCACCGCTGTGTCCGCTGTGGGCGCTACTGCCTCAGTATGTAATATACAAGTGCTTATCAAGAAAATTAGAATATCATCAACAAGTTAGTTTTTTTCAGTTCTTCAATACAGAAAGTGAAATATATATTATATAGAGTCATTACAAACAGAGTGATCTATTTAACCCCTTAGCGACCGCCGATATGCCTTTTAACGGTGGCCGCTAAGGGTACTTAAACCACAGCGCCGTTAATTACCAGCGCTGTGGAAAAAGTAAATAGCGCCCACCAGAGTCGGATTTTCTCCGGGGTCTCGGCTGCCGGGGGTAGCCGAGACCCCAGAGAACATGATTCGGGGGGTTGTGTACCGACCCCGCATTTGCGATCGCCGGTAATTAACCGTTTACCGGCGATTGCAAAAAAAAAAAAACGCGATCTCTTTTTAATTTCTCTGTCCTCCGATGTGATCGCACATCAGAGGACAGAGAAAAGGGGTCCCCAATCGCCCCCGATACTCACCTATCTCCCCCGGTGCTCCTTGTGGCTCCCGGTGGGCGCCGCCATCTTCAAAATGGCGGGCGCATGCGCAGTGCGCCCGCCGGCCGGCCCCGGGAGAATCTTTGGGGTCTCGGCTGCTGGGGGTAGCCGAGACCCCAAAGAGCATTTTGCGATCGCCGGTAATTAACTGTTTACTGGCGACCGCGAAAAAAAAAAAAAAAAAAGGAAAGTGTAATTCTCTGTCCTCTGATGTGATTTGGGGACCCTAATATACTTACCGGTGTCCCTGGGTCCTCCTGCTGCTCCTCCTGGCCGCCGGCATCTTCTGGGGAAAAGAACATGGCGGGCGCATGCGCAGTGCGCCCGCCATCTGTCTCCATCTGCCGGCTGGCAGGAGAAGAGCAGTTGGGGCTAAAATTAGGGCTAGGGTTAGGGCTAGGGTTAGGGCTAGGGTTCGGATTAGGGCTAGGGTTCGGGTTAGGGCTAGGGTTAGGGCTAGGAATAGGGCTAGGATTAGGGCTAGGGTTAGGGCTAAATTTAGGGTTAGGGTTGGGGCTAAATTTAGGGTTAGGGTTGGCGCTAAATTTAGGGTTAGGGATGGCGCTAAATTTAGGGTTAGGCTTCTTTCACACTTACGTCGGTATGGGGCCGTCACAATGCATCGGCCCGACATACCGACGCACATTGTGAAAATTGTGCACAACGTGGGCAGCGGATGTAGTTTTTCAACGCATCCGCTGCCCAATCTATGTCCTGGTGAGGAGGGGGCGGAGTTACGGCCACGCATGAGCGGTCAGAAATGGCGGATGCGACGTACAAAAAAACGTTACATTGAACGTTTTTTTGTGCTGACGGTCCGCCAAAACACTGATCCAGTGCACGACGGACGCGACGTGTGGCTATCCGTCACGATCCGTCGGCAATACAAGTCTATGGGCAAAAAACGCATCCTGCGGGTACATTTGCAGGATCCATTTCTTGTCCAAAATGACGGATTGCGATGGATGCCAAACGACGCAAGTGTGAAAGTAGCCTTAGGGCTAGGGTTAGGGTTGGGGCTAAAGTTAGGGTTGGGGCTAACTTTAGGGCTAGGGTTGGGGCTAAAGTTAGGGTTAGAGTTGGGATTAGGGTTAGGGTTTGGATTAGGGTTAGGGTTGGCATTAGGGTTACGCTTGGGATTAGGGTTAGGTTTGGGATTAGGGTTAAAGTTGGGGTTGTGATTAGGGGTGTATTGGGATTAGGGTTAGGTTTGAGGTTAGGGTTGAGATTAGGATTAGGGGTGTGTTGGATTTAGGGTTTTGATTAGGGTTATGGTTAGGGTTGATATTAGGGTTGTTTTGGGGTAAGGGTTGTGATTATCGTTAGGGTTAGTGATTAGGATTATGGATCGGGTTGGGATTAGGGTTAGGGGTGTGTTGGGGTTAGGGTTGGAGCTAGAATTGGGGGGTTTCCACTGTTTAGGTACATCAGGGGGTCTCCAAACACGACAGCCAATTTTGCACTCAAAAAGTCAAATGGTGCTCCCTCCCTTCTGAGCTCTGCCGTGCGCCCAAACAGTGGGTTACCCCCACATATGGGGCATCAGCGTACTCGGGATAAATTGGACAACAATTTCTGGGGTCCAATTTCTCCTGTTACGCTTGTGAAAATTAAAACTTGGGGGCTACAAAATCTTTTTTGTGGAAAAAAAAATATTTTTTATTTTTATGACTCTGCATTATAAACTTCTGTGAAGCACTTGGGCATTCAAAGTTCTCACCACAAATCTATATAAGTTCATTGGGGGGTCTAGTTTCCAAAACGGGTCACTTATGGGGGGTTACTACTGTTTAGGTACATCAGGGGCTCTGCAAACGCAACATAGCGCCCACAGGCCATTCTATCTAAGTCTGCATTCCAAAACGGCGCTCCTTCCCTTCCGAGCTCTGCCGTGCGCCCAAACAGTGGTTTACCCCCACATATGGTGCATCAGCGTACTCGGGATAAATTGGACAACAACTATTGCAGTCCAATTTCTCCTGTTACCCTTGTGAAAATAAAAACTTGGGGGCTACAATATCTTTTTTGTGGAAAAAAAAATATTTTTTATTTTCACGACTCTGCATTCTAAACTTCTGTGAAGCACTTGGGCATTCAAAGTTCTCACCACACATCTAGATAAGTTCCTTGGGGGGTCTAGTTTCCAAAATGGGGTCACTTGTGGAGGGTTTCTACTGGTTAGGTACATCAGGGGCTCTGCAAACGCAACATAACGCCCGCAGACCATTCTATCAAAGTCTGCATTCCAAAACGGCGCTCCTTCCTTCTGACCTCTGCCGTGTGCCCAAACAGTGGTTTACCCCCACATATGGGGTACCAGCATACTCGGGACAAATTGGACAACAACGTTTGGGGTCCAATTTCTCTTGTTACCCTTGTGAAAATAAAAACTTGGGGGCTAAAAAAAATTTTTTGTGGAAAAAAAAAATATTTTTTATTTTTACGACTCTGCAATCTAAACTTCTGTGAAGCACTTGGGCATTGAAAGTTCTCACCACACATCTAGATAAGTTCCATGGGGGGTCTAGTTTCCAAAATGGGGTCACTTGTGGGGGATTTCTACTGTTTTGGCACATCAGGGGCTCTCCAAACGCGACATGGCGTCCGATCTCAATTTCAGACAATTCTACATTGAAAAAGAAAAACGGCACTCCTTCTCTTCCAAGCTCTGCGGTGCGCCCAAACAGTGGTTTACCCACACAAACTGGGTATCAACGTACTCAGGAGAAATCGCACAACAACTTTTGTGGTCTAATTTCTCCTGTTACCCTTGTGAAAATAAGAATTTGTGGGCGAAAAGATCATTTTTGTGTAAACAAAAGCGATTTTTTATTTTCACGGCTCTACGTTATAAACTTCCGTGAAGCACTTGGGGGTTCAAAGTGCTCACCACACATCTAGATAAGTTCCTTAAGGGGTCTAGTTTCCAAAATGGTCTCACTTGTGGGGAGTTTCCACTGTTTAGGTACATCAGGGGCTCTCGAAACGTGACATGGCGTCCAATCTCAATTCCAGCCAATTCTGCATTGAAAAAGTCAAACAGCGCTCCTTCACTTCCAAGCTCTGCGGTGCGCCCAAACAGTGGTTTACCCCCACATATGGGGTATTGTCGTATTCAGGAGAAATTGCATAACAAAACTTATGGTTACATTTCTGTTTTTACACATGAGAAAATAAAAAAAATGGTTCTGAATTAAGATGTTTGCAAAAAAAAGTTAAATGTTCATTTTTTCCTTCCACATTGTTTCAGTTCCTGTGAAGCACGTAAAGGGTTAATAAACTTCTTGAATGTGGTTTTGAGAACCTTGAGGGGTGTAGTTTTTAGAATGGTGTCACACTTCGTTATTTTCTATCATATAGACCCCTCAAAATGACTTCAAATGTGATGTGGTCCCTAAAAAAAATGGTGTTGTAAAAATGAGAAATTGCTGGTCAACTTTTAACCCTTATAACTCCCTAACAAAAAAAAATTTTGTTTCCAAAATTGTGCTGATGTAAAGTAGACATGTGGGAAATGTTATTTATTAACTAATTTTCATGACATATCTCTCTGATTTAAGGGCATAAAAATACAAAGTTTGAAAATTACAAAATTTTACAAATTTTCGCCATATTTCCATCTTTTTCATAAATAATTGCAAGTAATATCGAAGAAATATTACCACTATCATGAAGTACAATATGTCACGAAAAAACAATCTCAGAATCAGCGGGATTCGTTAAAGCGTTCCAGAGTTATAACCTCATAAAGTGACAGTGGTCAGAATTGCAAAAATTGGCTCGGTCATTAAGTACCAAATTGGCTCTGTCACTAAGGGGTTAAAGTGTTTATTTCTGTTAATGTTGATGATTATGGCTTACAGTTAATGAAAACCCAAAAGTCATTATCTCAGTAAATTAGAATACGCTATAACACCAGATTGAAAAATTATTTTAAAATTCAATATGTTGGCCTACTGAAATGTATGTTCAGTAAATGCACTCAATTCTTGGTCAGGGCTCCTTTTGCATCAATTACTGCATCAATGCAGCGTGGCATGGAGGTGGTCAGCTTGTGGCACTGTTGAGGTGTTATGGAAGCCCAGGTTGCTTTGATAGCAGCCTTCAGCTTGTCTGCATTGTTGGGTCTGGCATCTCTCATCTTCCTCTTGACAATATCCCATAGATTCTCTATGGGGTTAAGGTCAGGCGAGTTTGCTGGCCAATCAAGCACAGTGATACTTTTGTTTTTAAACCAGGTATTGGTACTTTTGGCAGTGTGGACAAGTGCCAACTCCTGCTAGAGAATGAAATTTCCATCTCCAAAAAGCTTGTTGGCAGAGGGAAGTATGATGTGCTCTAAAATTTCCTGGTAGACGCCTGCACTGACTTTCGTCTTGATAAAACACAGTAGACCTACACCAGCAGATGTCATGGCTCCCCAAACCATCACTGATTGTGGAAACTTCACACTAGACTTCAAGCAGCTTGGATTGTGCCTCTCCACTCTCCTCCAGACTCTGAGACCTTGATTTCCAAACGAAATGCAAAATTTATTTTCATCTGAAAACAATACCTTGGACAACTGAGCAACAGTTCAGTTCTTTTTCTACTTGGTCCCGGTAAGACGCTTCTGGCATTGTCTATTGGTCATGAGTGGCTTGACACAAGGAATGCGACACATGTAGCCCATGTCCTTGATACATCTGTGTGTGCTGGTTCTTGAAGGAATGACTCCAGCAGCAGACCTCTCCTTGTGAATCTCCCCCAATTTTGTTAATGGCCTTTCCTTTCAAGGCTGCAGCAATCCCGGTTGCTTGTGCACCTTTTTCTACCACACGTTTTCCTTCCACTCAACTTTCCAATAATATGCTTGGATACAGCATTCTGTGAACTGCCAGCTTCTTTAGCGATGACCTTTTGTTGCTTACCCTCCTTGTGGAGTGTGTCAATGACTGCCTTCTGGACATCTGTCAAGTCAGCAGTCTTCCCCATGATTGTGGAGCCTACTGAAACAGAATAAGGGACTTTTTTAAACTTGGGAAGCCTTTGCAGGTGTTTTTTGTTATTTATTCAAATTTACTGAGATAATGACTTTTGGGTTTTCATTGGCTGTAAGCCATAATCATCAACATTAACAGAAATAAACACTTGAAATAGATCACTCTGTAATGACTCTATATATGAGTTTCACTTTTTGCATTGAAGAACTGAAATCAATTAACTTTGTGATGATATTCTAATTTTGTGAGAAGCACCTGTAGATCTGCAAACACTAATCGGATGTACATGCAGTCTAGTCAAGTGTCATAGACTTTAACGAGCGTATTCCGTCAGTAAAATGAAACAAAATGGCACAATGCATTTCTATTGTGAATATCACTACTCGGGCAACCCCTTCTGAATCCCAAACCCCTCCACCTATGGTGTCAACATTGGATCTCCTTGCGACAGTCAGCACTGGCTTCACTCTTTTCTATTTTGGGTAAATCAAGACATTCTGAGGAAGTGAGAGATGGAAAGCAGGTCTCGCTTCCTCCGGATGTCAATTACGCCTGTATGAGGATGAAGACAGTGCTGATTGTTATGTCACACGATCCCAGGGCCAATGTCATGTGAGCCCCAGGGGAGCCAGTGCCGACACTACTGGAACGGCGCCTGAGGTAATCATAGGTGGTATTTTACTGGGGGGAAACAGGGATTCAGAAGGGGTTGTCTGAGTAGTTGAAACCCCCTTCTGACACCATGTTTCAAGAGCTATAAAACCGATGGAATATGGATGACAAATACCAATGTGGAAAAGGTATAAGGCCTCATTCAGACATCCTTGAGTCACATACGTGTTTTTCATAGATAAAACACGTTCCCACTATAATCTATGGAGCTGTTTACATGTCCATGTTTTTTGGGGACCATGTGAACACAAAAAATAAATTAATATTTTCATGTGATACAGGAAAGATATATATCTTGGTACCGTGTTAGCCAGTAGATAGAAAAATATTTAGAATTGAAGAGTCCTCAGTGGTTGATACCTTTTAATGGCTAACTGAAAAGATGGTAACAAATTGCAAGCTTTCGAGACTACACAGGTCTCTTCATCAGGCAAGATTGAAATTCTGAATAATCACATATTTATGCACAACATAGCACAGAAAAAAAAACATGGATAAGACAGGTGACATGAAGCAGAATTACCATGAGTGATAAACAGTTATATCCATAAATATTGGACCAGTTCTTAGCTAAAACTAAAACCACTTCTGAAGAAACGTGCACAAATGGACAGAAACATTTTTTTCCTTTCTAAATGCAAAAAAGAGAACCTAATTCCCAAAGGACTCTGGATTACAAACCCAATTCTTCATACCTACAATACCCATTATGCACAAAACCTTTGTCACAGGATGTCTGCTACAGCATAAAGAGTAAAGTCCAAGGGCAATTTGAAACTCTGAGGATAACACTTACAGAAGACACAGAGCAAAAATTACAACAATACTTCAACAAACTACGGACCCTGATGATTCATAACAAGGAATAGAAACTGCACAGATTGCGCCTCAATTCAAGACTCTATGCAAATAGATACAAAACAAAGCCAAAACCTGACAACCTCGACAACCACTCCATTCCAGACACAAAAGCATCTAACTGTGTCATTAATCTCTCAGATTATAAACCCAACAAAGTGGAGCTGGCCGTGCTTTCCTGAGGACTCTCATTTTGTCCTACTAAGGCCCTGGATAAAACTGAACTCTGCATTGATATGGAACATTTTTTCAGGAGACTGCGCCTGAGCAGAGGCGTAGCTAGAGCTTTTGCCGCCCGGGGCTGTTCCCGAGTTTGGCGCCCCCCCCCACCCCCCCCAGCTCAATACACACAAAGGTTACCAAAAATGGTTTTCCTGTTTTGTAGAACTTAAACTGGGCCTAATGGTGTCACCCCCACATGCCACACCTGTGACTTAATACCACCACACCATGACCAGGCCACATAGTGACCGAATAATGCTACATACAAGGGACAAATACCACCGCACCATTTCCAGACCACATATTACCACCACATAGTGACTGAATACTACAATACTGATCAGTAATAAAAAAAACCCCACAATACTATCACCATAAGTGCCAGTATTCACAGGAGATCTGTACTTAGTATGCAGTGTCTGTGTAGAGGTAATACAAAGATCACTGGTGACATTATACACAGGACCTCTATATAGTATACAGTGTATAGTGTCAGTGTATAGGTAACACTGACTCACCAGTGACGTCTCTAGGTGAAGTCCTTCATCTTTCATCCAGCACAGACCACCATCATTCCTTCCAGCCAGGACTCGTTTCTGCAGGAAATAACACAGTTATCTCGAGCTCCGCTTGCAGAACACATTACTTAATTTTTCACAACTTCTACATTACACCACATGAAGAAAAAAAGGTGATATAGTGTCACTCTGCACAGTAACAGGACCGCCCCCCCATTTAAAACAGTATACTCAAAAAATAAAATAAATACATCACTGCAGTAACAATATCCCTTAATTATCCCCTATGGTAATAATATTCCCCACCCTGGCCCCGTTTATCTCATTCCTGGCTCCAGCCATATGTTGTCGTATCCTGCCCTCATGAGTATCCATTCTACCCCATATGATCTCCCCATCCTGCCCCACCAGCCTCCATCGTATCCGTCCTGCCCCATGATCCAATCCTGCCCCGTGTCTCCAATCATGCCCCGTATCTACATTCTGCCCATGCCTCAAGTCCTGCCCCCAGTGTGTCCAGCATATTACCCCCATGTTGTCCAGCAATCTGCCCCAGTGTGTCCAGCATATTACCCCCAGTGTGTCCAGCAATCTGCCCCAGTATGTCCAGCATATTACCCCCAGTGTGTCCAGCAATCTGCCCTCAGTGTGTCCAGCAATCTGCCCCAGTGTCCAGCCTTTCCCCAGTGTGTCCAGCAGTCTGCCCCAGTGTGTCCAGCATATTACCCCCAGTGTCCAGCATTGCCCCAGTGTGTCCAGTATATTACCCCCAGTGTGTCCAGCAATCTGCCCCAGTGTCCAGCATTGCCCCAGTGTGTCCAGAAGTCTGCCCCAGGGTCTCCAGCATTGCCTCAATGTGTCCAGAAATCTGCCCTAGGGTCTCCAGTATTGCCCCAGTGTGTCCAGCAATCTGCCCCAGGGTCTCCAGTATTGCCCCAGTGTGTCCAGCAATCTGCCCCATGGTCTCCTGTATTGCCCCAGTGTGTCCAGCATTCTGCCCCATGGTCTCCAGTATTGCCCCGGTGTGTCCAGCAATCTGCCCCATGGTCTCCAGTATTGCCCCAGTATGTCCAGAAGTCTGCCCCAGGGTCTCCAGCATTGCCTCAATGTGTCCTGAAATCTGCCCCATGGTCTCCAGTATTCAGTGTGTCCAGCATTCTGCCCCATAGTCTCCTGTACTGCCCCAGTGTGTCCAGCATTCTGCCCCATGGTCTCCAGTATTGCCCCAGTGTGTCCAGCAATCTGCCCCATGGTCTCCTGTATTGCCCCAGTGTGTCCAGCATTCTGCCCCATGGTCTCCAGTATTGCCCCGGTGTGTCCAGCAATCTGCCCCATGGTCTCCAGTATTGCCCCAGTGTGTCCAGAAGTCTGCCCCAGGGTCTCCAGCATTGCCTCAATGTGTCCTGAGATCTGCCCCATGGTCTCCAGTATTCAGTGTGTCCAGCATTCTGCCCCATAGTCTCCTGTACTGCCCCAGTGTGTCCAGCATTCTGCCCCATGGTCTCCAGTATTGCCCCAGTGTGTCCAGCATTCTGCCCCATGGTCTCCAGTATTGCCCCAGTGTGTCCAGCATTCTGCCCCATGGTCTCCAGTATTGCCCCAGTGTGTCCAGCATTCTGCCCCATGGTCTCCAGTATTGCCCCAGTGTGTCCAGCATTCTGCCCCATGGTCTCCAGTATTGCCCCAGTGTGTCCAGCAATCTGCCCCATAGTCTCCTGTATTGCCCCAGTGTGTCCAGCAATCTGCCCCATAGTCTCCTGTATTGCCCCAGTGTGTCCAGCAATCTGCCCCATGGTCTCCTGTATTGCCCCAGTGTGTCCAGCAATCTGCCCCATAGTCTCCTGTATTGCCCCAGTGTGTCCAGCAATCTGCCCCATGGTCTCCTGTATTGCCCCAGTGTGTCCAGCAATCTGCCCCATGGTCTCCTGTATTGCCCCAGTGTGTCCAGCATTCTGCCCCATGGTCTCCAGTACTGCCCCAGTGTGTCCAGCAATCTGCCCCATGGTCTCCAGCATTGCCCCAGCCCCAGACAGTCAGACATAAAGAAAAAAAAAAAAAAGTAAAATCCTCACCTCTCCCGTTCCCAGCGCAGGTCCGGTGCAGTCAGCGTCTCTCCGGCTCTGCGACGCTCAGGACAGAGAGGCAGAGCGGCGCGCACAGTAGTGACGTCATCGCGCCCTCTGCTCTGAGACGTCGCAGAGTCAGAGGACGCTGAAGCCGCAGGAACCAGGAGAGGTGAGTATAGAGCGGGGGGCGGGGTCCGGTGGTGGGGGGAGCTGGCCCTGGTCATGGCGGCGGACGGCGCCGCCCGAAGATTTAAAGGGGCGTCTTTTTTTTTTTTTTTTTTAATCTTCTTCTCCTGCAGCGCCGGCCGCCCCCAGCATTGTGCCGCCCGGGGCGGACCGCCCCCCCCGCACCCCCCTTCCTACGCCACTGCGCCTGAGGGAATATTTCAATGATACAGAAGAGTCAGAACCCACATGGACTGAAGGAAAAGGGATCCTAACAACAAAGAAGAGGTCAGACTGGACACCTCCACCTGGACGCAACCCTCATTTGGATAACTATATAGACTCCTTCAGATATTTGATAAAATCCACCATCATAGATACTAACAGAACACAAGCATCCAACATCAGTGCCCAGGAGAGAAAGGCCATACAGTCTCTGAAAACCAACAAAGAAATGACCATCAAACCTGCTGACAAAGGATGTGCAATAGTCATGATGAACACATCAGGCTATATGAGGGAAGCAAACAGACAACTTATGGACACACGCTACTACAAAAAATTGGAGTCAGATCCTACATAGGACTATTACAAGGAACTAAACAAGTTGGTATCTTGTCTGCCCAACAAATTCATAAGAGCCAATGACCTGATACCAGAAAGTCCAAGAACAGGGACATTCTACATGCTTCCCAAAATCCACAAATCTGGAAATCCAGGAAGACCAATATTTCATGTGTGGGCACCCTTACTGAGCAGGTATCTGGATGGGTAGAGGGTATTCTTAAACCACTGGTAAAGGATACACCCAGCTTCATTCAGGACACAACTGACCTATTGAATAAACTATCAGCAATAGGTCCTCTACCAGAAGGAACCATCCTGGCCACCATGGATGTAAAATCTTTGTACTCCAATATCCCACACCAGGATAGATTAATTGCCTGCAAATTCTTCCTGGAAAACACTGGCACAGCAATGGGAAGTAAAATGGCCCCACGGTATGCAAATCTTTTCATGGCCAAGCTTGAAAGCAACTTTTTGTCCTCATGTCCCATCAGGCCTCTGGCCCACTACCGCTACATTGATGATATTTTAATCATCTGGACGGAGTCTGAGCCACAGATAAAGACGTTCCATGCACAGTTTAATCAATTTCATCCTACCATCAACTTGACACTCAACTACTCCAGCACTGAAATTAACTTTTTGGACACCATCATTAATCTGCAGAACAATAAAATATAAACATCCCTGTTTCAGAAGCCAATCGACCGTCCAACATACCTTAAATGGGACAGTTTCCATCCAAAACACATAAAAAACTCCATTGTCTACAGCCAAGCCATCAGATACAATCGTATATGTCCCAACCCAATGGATAGGGATGAACACCTTGGTCACCTCAGAAAGACCTTTTTGAATCAGGGCTACCATCCAAGAATAATTGAAAACCAGATTACAAGAGCAACTAGAATATCAAGGAATCACCTGCTACATTACAAAGTTAAAGAAGAAAATAACCGGGTACCTCTAGTAGTCACCTACAATCCAAATCTGGAGGTGCTAAGGGGAGCTGCACGGAAATTACATCCTTTACTACAAAAAGATACCCGATTACAATCCATATTTCCAGACCCCCCACTACAGTGTGTTAGGCAGCCCCCAAATCTAAGAAGCATCATTGTAAAGAGCTCCCTGTCCTCTCCAACAGATACAGGAACCCTTCTTTGCAATCAGAAAAAATGTAAAACCTGTCCATTTATAATGACCATGGACAAGATAAAGATCCTCAATTCACATCAGGACTACAAGATACCAGGTACTTTCAGCTGCATCACATCTAATGTGGTGTACTTAATTATTTCTACTAAATGTCCAATTGGGGGTCTGTATATGGGGGAGACAGGGAACAGCTTAGAACAAGAATGAATTCTCACTGCCACACAATAAGAGAAAAGAGAATGGATCTACCTGTGGCAATACATTTCTGTCTCCCAAATCATAACATTATGGACATGAAATTACTTGTGTTAAAAGGTAGCTTCAAATCTGAGACAGAAGAGTCTGGCAATATAAACTGATGACGACCTTTGACAGTCTTAGTGCTGGAATGAATGTGTCGCATGGATTTATGTCTTTTTACATCAACTAAAGAACTTGCCCTCAGACTATGAGGCGTCATCACAACAGAACCAGACCCCAATCAGAGGACAACAAAACATTTCTTATCTAAGAACTGGTCCAATATTTATGGACATAACTGTTATCACTCATGGTAATTCTGCTTCATGTCACCTGTCTTAGTCATGTCTTTTTTTTTCTGCGCTATGTTGTGCATAAATGTGATTCTTCAGAATTTCTTTTAATCTTGCCTGATGAAGAGACCTGTGTAGTCTCGATAGCTTGCAATTTGTTACCATCTTTTCAGTTAGCCATTAAAAGGTATCAACCACTGAGGACTCTCAGTTCTAAATATTTTTCTATTTTCATGTGACCATTTGGTCTATGTAAAAACTTTCATCTAAGTAGCCCTATTGAATCCCCATGTCAGGGTTTGTTTTCACGGACAGCGCTCAGACCGCGGCCCGTGGTGTGAACCTGCCGTAATGGATAGGAGAAACGGTGCAATTTATTGCAAACTCAAGAAATCACTGGAAAAAACTCGCCTCTGATGAAAATCAGTACGATATTTACGTACTAGAAGAATCCCTGTGTGAACGAGGCCACATTCAGGAGGAGACCGGCCAGTGGTGCCACCTAAATACAGATGTGGGCGGCTCCATGTGTCACCCGCTCCGGACGGGCGCGGGATCCACCGTTACATCGGATGCATTGGTCAGGACCGCCCGGCCATAGTGCTGCCACCTCTCCATGTGCATGGGGTTATAATGAGGCCAAGGCGGGCACTGATGGGGTGAACTTATAGCCTCATACACAGGCTCCCGGGCAGGATACATGGACTTGTGTTTTATAGGAGCAGTTTCTGTGCCCGCAGCAGCTCACAGCTCTAGGCTGGCACTGGGTCTTCTCCCCGGCCCGAGCACCAGCCGCCTCTCACCACATGACACCGAGGTGACTGGTTGCATGCATAGCCGGGGCAGTGCTCTACTGCTGTGCGGGCGCCGGGTCCTCCTACAGCACTAACTCCACGTGGCGCCAGCACTACCGGCCGACGTCACACAGTAGGCGGGGTCACTGCTCTTGTCTGCCAGTGCACACATGACGTCACTCAACGTTCATTCATTCATTGCGTATTCTAGACCACGCCTACTCGCTATAGCTGAAGGCTATTGGCTCCCCGTTCTGTGGGTGTGTACTGCAAACAATTTTCTTTTGACAGGCGCCCGGACCTAAGACACGCCCACAGCCTCTGCGGCCAATGAAATTAGAGCCGGGAAGGTGTGTGCGGGGATATGGGAGCTGTGCGCCGCCGGGCCTGTCCTTACTGTGCCTAACGTCAGCCGGAGCACACCGCAGAGGATCGGCAGCATGGCGTTCAGCATCGAGCACAGGGCCAAGGCCAACAGCCTGGAGTACCGGATCTTCTTCAGTGAGTGATGTGCAGCGGAGGAGGGGTGCATGGACGGGCCTGTATCCTAGCGCTGTGTGGAGGGAGGCTGCTCTGTATGGGGGGAGGCTGCTGTGTGTGGAGGGAGGCTGCTCTGTATGGGGGGAGGCTGCCGTGTGGAGGGGAGGCTGCCGTGTGGAGGGAGGCTGCTCTGTATGGGGGGAGGCTGCCGTGTGGAGGGAGGCTGCTCTGTGTGGAGGGGAGGCTGCTCTGTGTGGAGGGGAGGCTGCTCTGTGTGGAGGGGAGGCTGCTCTGTGTGGAGGGAGGCTGCTCTGTGTGGAGGGAGGCTGCTCTGTGTGGAGGGGAGGCTGCTCTGTGTGGAGGGAGGCTGCTCTGTGTGGAGGGGAGGCTGCCGTGTGTGGAGGGAGGCTGCTCTCTGTGTGGAGGGGAGGCTGCTGTGTGTGGAGGGAGGCTGCCGTGTGTGGAGGGAGGCTGCCCTGTGTATGGAGGGAGGCTGCTCTGTGTGGAGGGAGGCTGCTCTGTGTGGAGGGGAGGCTGCCCTGTGTATGGAGGGAGGCTGCTCTGTGTGGAGGGAGGCTGCTCTGTGTGGAGGGAGGCTGCTCTGTATGGAGGGAGGCTGCTCTGTGTGTGGAGGGAGGCTGCTCTGTGTGTGGAGGGAGGCTGCTCTGTGTGTGGGGGAAGCTGCTCTGTGTGGAGGGAGGCTGCTCTGTGTGGAGGGGAGGCTGCTCTGTGTGGAGGGAGGCTGCTCTGTGTGGAGGGGAGGCTGCTCTCTGTGTGGAGGGGAGGCTGCTGTGTGTGGAGGGGAGGCTGCCGTGTGTGGAGGGGAGGCTGCCGTGTGTGGAGGGAGGCTGCCCTGTGTATGGAGGGAGGCTGCTCTGTGTGGAGGGAGGCTGCTCTGTGTGGAGGGGAGGCTGCCCTGTGTATGGAGGGAGGCTGCTCTCTGTGTGGAGGGGAGGCTGCTGTGTGTGGAGGGGAGGCTGCCGTGTGTGGAGGGAGGCTGCCGTGTGTGGAGGGAGGCTGCCCTGTGTATGGAGGGAGGCTGCTCTGTGTGGAGGGGAGGCTGCCCTGTGTATGGAGGGAGGCTGCTCTCTGTGTGGAGGGGAGGCTGCTGTGTGTGGAGGGAGGCTGCCGTGTGTGGAGGGAGGCTGCTCTGTGTGGAGGGGAGGCTGCCCTGTGTGTGGAGGGAGGCTGCTCTGTGTGTGGGGGAGGCTGCTCTGTGTGTGGAGGGAGGCTGCTCTGTGTGTGGAGGGAGGCTGCTCTGTGTGTGTGGGGAGGCTGCTCTGTGTGTGGGGAGGCTGCTCTGTGTGTGGGGGAGGCTGCTCTGTGTGTGGGGGAGGCTGCTCTGTGTGTGGGGGAGGCTGCTCTGTGTGTGGGGGAGGCTGCTCTGTGTGTGGGGGAGGCTGCTCTGTGTGTGGGGGAGGCTGCTCTGTGTGTGGAGGGAGGCTGCTCTGTGTGTGGGGGAGGCTGCTCTGTGTGTGGGGGAGGCTGCTCTGTGTGGAGGGAGGCTGCTCTGTGTGTGGAGGGAGGCTGCTCTGTGTGTAAAGGGAAGCTGCTCCGTATGGAGGAAGGCTGCCGTGTGTGGAGGGGAGGCTGCCGTGTGTGGAGGGGAGGCTGCCGTGTGTGGAGGGGAGGCTGCCGTGTGTGGAGGGGAGGCTGCCGTGTGTGGAGGGGAGGCTGCCGTGTGTGGGGGGGAGGCTGCCGTGTGTGTGGGGGAGGCTGCTCTGTGTGTGGGGGAGGCTGCTCTGTGTGTGGGGGAGGCTGCTCTGTGTGTGGGGGAGGCTGCTCTGTGTGTGGGGGAGGCTGCTCTGTGTGAAGGGAGGCTGCTCTCTGTGTGGAGGGAGGCTGCTCTGTGTGTAAAGGGAAGCTGCTCCGTATGGAGGAAGGCTGCCGTGTGTGGAGGGGAGGCTGCCGTGTGTGGAGGGGAGGCTGCCGTGTGTGGAGGGGAGGCTGCCGTGTGTGGGGGGGAGGCTGCCGTGTGTGTGGGGGAGGCTGCCGTGTGTGTGGGGGAGGCTGCTCTGTGTGTGGGGGAGGCTGCTCTGTGTGTGGGGGAGGCTGCTCTGTGTGTGGGGGAGGCTGCTCTGTGTGTGGGGGAGGCTGCTCTGTGTGTGGGGGAGGCTGCTCTGTGTGTGGGGGAGGCTGCTCTGTGTGTGGGGGAGGCTGCTCTGTGTGTGGGGGAGGCTGCTCTGTGTGTGGGGGAGGCTGCTCTGTGTGTGGGGGAGGCTGCTCTGTGTGTGGGGGAGGCTGCTCTGTGTGTGGAGGGAGGCTGCTCTGTGTGTGGAGGGAGGCTGATGTGTGGGGGAGGCTGCTCTGTGTGTGGGGGGAGGCTGCTCTGTGTGTGGAGGGAGGCTGATGTGTGGGGGAGGCTGCTCTGTGTGTGGGGGGAGGCTGCTCTGTGTGTGGGGGGAGGCTGCTCTGTGTGTGGAGGGAGGCTGCTCTGTGTGTGGAGGGGAGGCTGCTCTGTGTGTGGAGGGAGGCTGCTCTGTGTGTGGAGGGAGGCTGCTCTGTGTGGAGGGAGGCTGCTCTGTGTGTGGGGGAGGCTGCTCTGTGTGTGGGGGAGGCTGCTCTGTGTGTGGGGGAGGCTGCTCTGTGTGTGGGGGAGGCTGCTCTGTGTGTGGGGGAGGCTGCTGTGTGTGGAGGGAGGCTGCTCTGTGTGTGGAGGGAGGCTGATGTGTGGGGGAGGCTGCTCTGTGTGTGGGGGGAGGCTGCTCTGTGTGTGGAGGGAGGCTGATGTGTGGGGGAGGCTGCTCTGTGTGTGGGGGGAGGCTGCTCTGTGTGTGGGGGGAGGCTGCTCTGTGTGTGGGGGGAGGCTGCTCTGTGTGTGGAGGGAGGCTGCTCTGTGTGTGGAGGGAGGCTGCTTGTGTGGAGGGAGGCTGCTCTGTGTGTAAAGGGAAGCTGCTCCGTATGGAGGGAGGCTGCCGTGTGTGGAGGGGAGGCTGCCGTGTGTGGAGGGGAGGCTGCCGTGTGTGGAGGGGAGGCTGCCGTGTGTGGAGGGGAGGCTGCCGTGTGTGGAGGGGAGGCTGCCGTGTGTGGAGGGGAGGCTGCCGTGTGTGGAGGGGAGGCTGCTCTGTGTGGAGGGGAGGCTGCCGTATGATCGTTGCTGCCCCCACACAGGAGCCCTCCACATCCCCATCACACTGGCAGCCACCACTCTGTCATTGTTACCATTGTGGCAGATCACGGGTTAACCCTGAGAAGTGACAGGGCGCATTTATTGCAGTGGGGTCTGAGGGGGCATTTTCCCATATAAACTTATGAGTTTGGTTTTTTTTCAAAGTGTAAATTAGCAAGGTCCATGTTTTGGGTCGGCTCCGCTGGCGTTCTTCACTGCTCGGTACAATGTGATTAAATAAGTGACGTTCTGGAACTTTCTGATTCACCTTTTTGTTTCTATGTCTCTCTGTGATCAGTATCTCCAGATGACGAGTTTACTAACAGCAAGCAGAGATCTTGACAATGGTGAGGAGTAAGAACTCGCTAGCGCCTTATTTATATAAATAGTTCCCAGGGCTTGTCCTGTACTGTGTGTCAGGAGGGAAGAGCTGGTCATGGAGGGACCACCAGGAATCGGCAACGGTCCCACAAGACCACCCGGTATCAGTCTCGTCCCCTGGTGCAGAAGTGCTGGAGAATCCCACTTTGTGCTCTGATTTGTTGCTTTGGGCAATTAAACCCCCTCCATATACATCAGACTATTATTGGCTGTACCTCCTGATATCAGCAGGCTCAGATGGGGGGTCTCCTGACTGTACCCCAACTGATGACGGCAGGAAAGATTAGGATCTACCATGTCTAATGCCTCAATACCGGGCACTGCTGCCGACGGTTCGGACAGGGGTGTTCAGTTGCATAGAAATACATGCAGCTGTACGCATCGGGTATTGATGTGAGTTTCTTGCAACTGACCCCGACCTAAGTGTTATTTACTGGGAGGAAACCTGTGGATTCAGAAGTGGTGAACAATCCCCTTTACAGAAGTTCTCAACATGATAAATGGTTAAGATTGGAAAGAGCTTGTAAAAATGACCAACTTTGCTATTGTTAAATATTCTCAAGAAGGAATGTATCTTTAATTCCCCGTCCGCTGCTTGTTGCCTAGGTTTCTTGCCTCTTCTAGTCTCAGTGGTGGCCGGTCTCCTTATGTAGAGTTTGGAAGTGCTGCTCTCGAGCCGCCCCCCTGGAGAACTTGCAGTTTGGACCAGAGGCTCAACTATGCCGCCGGCTCCAACTGTCAATCATTCAGGAGTTCACTGACCCCGGCAAACAAGAAGTCAGGAGGCCGGTGTGCCTTGTGCTCCTGGAGACTGGTTTTGAGAAAGCGCTTGTCCTGGATTATGGTGAAAAAGGCAGGAATTGTTATAAAATGATCCGGGAACCATCACTTACCTGTCAGGTGCCCCTCTAAGGCCAGTGAAGGTCTGCAGTGGTCACATGGCTGATGATGATCCCTGAAGGAATGACTGAGGTCACCAGGGAAGTCAAGGATCCTGTATCGTCTTATAACATTTCCTACTGGTGGGCAACTTCTTGTATTTACTTGCTCATATATCATAGTCCGCAGCGGTTTACATAAGCTGTCATTGCTGTCCCCATTGGGGCTCACAATCTACTTTCTCTATCAGTTTGTCTTTGTGTGAGTTTCCAACCACACATTTGTATGTAGTCTAAAGAATGACCGTACAGCACATCCAACATTAAACATGCTACCTGCTTTATTCAGTCCATTTATAATGTCATATTTCACATGAGATAATGTGGCTATCCCACCGCCCACTCCTGGTCTCCTACCATACTGCATATGAAGAATGGCAGAAACGCGTCGGTATCACATGTGCCTCATTCGACTGGACATGGATTGAATAAATCGTGTATTCTTCTTAAAGGGAACCTGTCACCCCCAAAATGGAATTTGAGCTAAGCCCACCAGCATCAGGGGCTTATCTACAGCATTCTGTAATGCTGCAGATAAGCCCTCGATGTAACCTGAAAGATGAGAAAAAGAGGTTAGATTATATTCACCCAGGGGCGGTCCGATCCGATGGGCGTCACGGTCCGGTCCGGCGCCTCCCATCTTCATAGGATGTTGTCCTCTTCTTGTTTTCATGCTGTGGCTCCGGCGTACTTTGTCTGTCCTGTTGAGGGGCAGAGCAAAGTACTGCAGTGCGCAGGCGCCGGGCCTCTTTGACCTTTCCCGGCACCTGCGCACTGCAGTACTTTGCTCTGCCCTCAACAGGGCAGACAAAGTACGCCTGCGCCGGAGCCGCAGCGTGAAGATCAGAAGAGGACGTCATCGTAAGAAGATGGGAGGCCCTGGACCGCGACGCCCATCAGACTGGACGGTCAGCGGGACCGCCCAGGTGAGTATAATCGAACCTCTTTTTCTCATCTTTCAGGTTACACCAGGGGCTTATCTACAGCATTAAAGAATGCTGTAGATAAGCCACTCATGCTGGTGGGCTTAGCTCATCTTCGAATTTGGGGGTGACAGGTTCCCTTTAATGTCAGATGTGCTGTAAGGCTTTGGATTACAAGTATTGTTTGCTGTTGAGCTTGGCACCCGATTATACGAGGCCGGTGGCTTCATATACTGATGGTGGTAAGACCACTTATTTATGGGGAAACCATACAAACTCCTGGCAGATATTGTCCTTGGTGGGATTTGAACCCAGGTCGCCCATATTATTATTATTATTATTATTATTTATTTTTATAGTACCATTGATTCCATATCAGATATTCCAAGCGTAATACTTGTTTATTCAACCCTTTGTCTATAGGCTGTGACTTGCTTCGTACTAGTCTGAGCAGTACCAAAGGTGTCTTGAGTATTTTATGGAGATTTTATCTTTAGGATACCTGTGGCAGTCAGAGTAGATTGCAGGTCACTAGTGGTAGTGATTAAATGCAGCAGTCATTTACCTGCTGCCTATAGAAGGACTACTGGGCAATCCTGTGTTACTAAAAAAATGTTTGTACTGTTGTATGGGGTTTTCTCCTGCAGTTTAAACTTTTTTTTTTTTTCTTCAAATTTCTGTAAACGAATAATCCCTTTAATTTGACATCTCCAGGCCTTAAGCCTTTGTGAAACTTGTGTTCGGGTCATGGGATTACTTGCAGCAACTTCAACTATTTCTCCTTTAATTTACAAATCCTTTTTTCTGTGCATCTTACAACAGCCCGGTATAGAGGAGCCACGCTACGTGACTAATGTGAGGCGTCCGTGGTGACTTTCCCTCTGTCACTTGTCTCCTGTTTGCATCGCTGTCCATTGATGTTAATGATTACTGTGTGATGTATTTTCTTCACAGGGTTTATCAAAGGAAGTAATAGTTCTTCACCTGACTAATCATGGCTGTGACGTCCCTGGTCCTGCGGCTCAGGCCCATTTTAAGTGATAACCTCTGTGCCGCAGTTCCAGGCACAAGCGTAGCAATATCACCCATTATTACCGTAGTAGTTGCAGATTTGGGCCTTATTCAGACAAGGACTCATAGAATGTTAGAGTTGGAAGGGGCCTCAGGGTCATCAGGTCCAACTGCCTGCTCAATGCAGGAGTCACTAAACCATCTCCGACTGTCTAGTCTATATTTGAAGACTTCTATTGAAGGAGAACTCGCCACCTCTTATGGTTCCACTCATTGATCACCCTCACTGTCAGTTTTTTGTTTTTTTATATCTAATCTATATCGTCTCCCTTTCCATTGTTTCTCATGTTTCCATGTTCAAATGAGAATTAGGATGATCCCTCTACATTGACATCCCTTCTTATATTTGTAGACCGCTATTAAGTCTCCTCTTGGTCTTCTTTTTTGCAAGCTAAACATTCCCAGATCCTTAACCGTTCCTTATAGGACATGCTTTGCAGTCCTCTCACCATCCTGGTAGCTTTTCTCTGAATTTGCTCCTGATTTTCGATGTCTATACCTGGTTTCCAGTTAGGACACATGCCCATTATAATCTATTGCACTGTTCTCATATCTGTGTAGGCTTTTTTTTTGTTCTTTGGCTCTACTTGTCTCACACAAATGTCTATGTATTTTTCTATCTCACTCTTGGGCACTGTCTTACAGTTGTCACACATAATGGGTATCGTGAGTGACAATTGTCTCAATGCCTGGCAGTATAGAGCTGGAACACCGTAATCGGGGTTGTTTTGGAGGAGAACGCTTATAGATCTCAATTGCTATTTATTACAACTTCGAAAATGGGTTTTCTGGATCAGTAGACCTGGTCCCAGGAAGCTGCTCCATCTCTCCTGTATAGCCGTAATTCACTCTGACATCCTATTTACTCACATCGATGACCTTGCCAGGTTCTGCACCTTCCGCCAAGGATGACAGCTGATCGCTGGAGGCTCTAAGCAGTAGGGCACATTGGAACTCTTGTGTTTATTAAAAAAAACAAACAAAACCCTACAATATTTTCTCTTCGCCACGACAGCACCCACTTGAGAGAGGGGATCCGCCCCTAGGAACAGGAAACCCTATGGAGAGAATAAAAGGGGCGGTCCCCCTCGCTCCCACAGTTGGTTTCCTGTTCCTACGGGAGACACCTGGAGAGAAGAGGATTCCCAGCCTGGATGCCGCTTGCGCAGTTTACCTTATAGGGACGGCAAGGGCTCCAGAGCTGGAAGCGGCGTCGGGGGTTCTATGGCAGCTTCCCCCCTCTGCCGGCAGGTACCGTGAGGCCAGGATCGGGGAGTCGCCTGGCTCACGGAAGAATCATCCAGCGCACCTGCAGGGACCGGACCGCTGGGTAAGACCCTGTGTCGCCATCTTCGGGAGGCGCACAGGCAGCGTGTGGCCCATGGTTTCTCCCCCGGAAGTATTGCTACAACTTCCGGGGTGACGTAGGAGAAGGCCGGCGCCTGCGCGATTGCTGGGTGGAGGCGCAGGCGCGCACAGCAGAGCCGCAACCCGGATGTAGTGGTCACTTCCGGGTACGGCAGGAAGAAGATGGCGGCCCCCAGCTACAAAAGGACGCCGGCGCTGATACCCAGCGTCCATCATGGCATCTCCCCAGGACACAGCGTTGCCTTCAGCTGAAGTCACCGCTATTACTCCTGGAAGCCGGACTAGCAGCAGCCGCAGATCATCCTCCAAGAGCACCAGGGAAAAAAGATCGGACCGGTCAGCTCCTCCATCTGTGCCTCCGTCTCCTCCTCTCCAGCCGGTTAAAAGAACAGGGAAATCTAAACATAAGCAATGTGCCTTATGCTCTCAGCTGCTCCCGGACACCTATTTAAAAAAGTTGTGCCATTCATGCATCGAATCCACCTTACGTGAGGAGTCTTCTGTAAGGTCGGAAGATATACGTAGCATGATTAGGGAGGAATTACGAGCCTTTCGAAGCTCGGATAAAGTTCCTGAGAGTAGGAAAAAATATAGTTCTCCTAGATCTGAACAGTCATCTGAGGTGGAGGATAAGGATTCGGACGATTCCCAAGAGGTTATATCCTCGGAAGGTGAACAGGATACATGTTTCCCTACAGACAGTATTGACAATCTAGTTAGATCAATACGTAATATTATGGGTATGGAAGATACTATAACCCCCAAGACACCACAGGACGTGATGTTTGCCGGCCTGTCTGAGAAAGAGACCTTCCTTTCCTGTTATCCCAGCGATAAAGGACTTGGTCAAAAAGGAGTGGGAAAGCCAGGGGCAAAAAGGGTTGCAGTCTTCCTCAAAACGTCGCTATCCCTTTAACGATGATGATTTCTCCAAATGGTCGAAAGCCCCAAAAGTGGATGCGGCGGTGGCATCCACTTCTAGGAAATCTCTACTACCTGTAGAAGATTCTGGATCCTTGCAAGACCCACTTGATCGGAAAGCGGATTCCCTTTTAAAAAACTTGGGAATCTTGTACAGGAGCTTTAAAACCGGCTATCTCAGCCACATGTATGGCAAGGTCCATGTTGGTCTGGTTGAATGACCTTGAAGAAGGCTTGAAAGGTGGCCTTTCCCGCAATAAAATCATATCATCTATTCCGTTGATTAAAGGAGCTACGGCCTTTCTAGCTGATGCTTCAGCTGATTCCATCCGGTTGGCAGCCAAATCAGCAGGTCTGACCAACGCGGCTCGCCGCGCCTTGTGGTTAAAAGGGTGGAAAGGAGATCCACAAACGAAATCGAAGTTATGTGGTCTGCCATGCCAAGGTGAGTACCTATTTGGTACTCAGTTAGATGAAATCCTTACCAAAGCGGGTGAGAGGAAGAAAGGGTTCCCCAATAACACTTACCTTCCATCCTATAGGAGAGCGTTCCGAAAGCCCATGTTCAATAGAAGACGGGACTATAAAAACCAGGACCGTTGGGCAAATAAAGACTTTAAACAAAAAGGAGCCTTTTTCGGAAAACACCCTTTCAAACCTGAGGATAAACCCCGTTAGGACAGATCTACCCGTTGGTGGTAGGTTGTCCTTCTTCTCCATACAGTGGCTGACAATAACCTCTAATCCATGGGCAACTAGCCTCATTACCACGGGCCTAAAATTAAAATTTTCCCAAGTCCCCCCGGACTCATTTTGTCTGACTTCCTTAAAGTCACCATCACAACAAGAAGCCTTGGAGCAGGAAATAATAACTCTCCTGTCCAAAGGAGTTTTGGTGGAAGTCCCCTGTCATCAAAAGGGAAGAGGATTTTATTCCCCTTTATTTTTGATTTCAAAACCTGACGGGTCATATAGAACAATAATTAACCTTAAGAGGCTAAACGTCTTCTTAGAGAATCAAACTTTTAAAATGGAATCTATTCGGTCAACTATTAAGCTTCTATTTCCCCATTGCTTCATGGTTGTTCTTGACCTTAAAGATGCATATTATCATCTTCCAATCTTCAGTGAACATCAAAAATATCTACGGGTGGCAGTTATGGTCAAAGGTCAGGTTCGGCACTATCAATACACAGCAATGCCCTTTGGTCTATCAATAGCCCCTAGAGTTTTCACAAAACTAATGTCAGAGGTAATGTCATATTTGAGGTTAAAAGACACCCTCATAATACCATATTTAGACGACCTACTGATAGTCAGGAACTCTCTTTCTCAATGTCATCAACGTTTAGCTGATTCAATTTCGTCCCTACAGGGGTTAGGGTGGTTAGTAAATTGGGAAAAATCAAGATTGTCCCCCACAACTAGGCAAAAAATTTTAGGAATTATTCTAGATTCTGCAAATCAAATGTGCTTTCTTCCTGAGTCAAAACAAATAACAATCATAAACAAAGTACAATCAGTGATTAACCACCCTCTAATTTCCCTAAGAGAAGGTATGTCCCTTCTCGGTTCATTCACTTCCTGTATTCCAGCTGTTCCGTGGGCCCAATTCCATAGCAGGAGATTACAATATACAATTCTTCGTGAGGAAGAAAGATTACATGGCCGACTGGATAGTCGTATTCCCTTACCATCAGATGTAATACAATCTCTCACTTGGTGGTTGAATCCGGATCATTTTACCAGTGGGGTTCCCTGGGTGGTTAAACCATCAAAAACTATCTTCACTGATGCCAGTCCTAGTGGTTGGGGAGCACACTTAGAAGATCAAATAGTGCAAGGTCTGTGGTCTCCTAGAGAATCGGATGATTCTTCTAATAAGAAAGAACTAAAAGCTATCTATCATGCCATATCTGAATTTCTTCCGCAGTTACACGGAACGCATACAAGAGTCTTTTCAGACAACATGACAGCGGTAGCATACATAAACCACCAAGGAGGAACAAGATCAGAAGCACTCATGTCTATAGCCAACGACATTCTAGCCATAGCAGAGGAGCATCTTCTGTCCCTGTCAGCACTGCATGTGAGGGGAATCGACAATTCGAGAGCAGATTTCCTCAGTCGCCACTCTCCACCAAGGAGAATGGGTTCTAAGTCGTCGTATCTTTTGCATGATAGTAAAAAAATGGGGCACTCCCGAGATAGATCTCTTTGCGACAAGACAAAACAGGCAAGTCAAAAAGTTTGCATCATTGTTCCGATCCGACAATCCAGATATCTTCGACGCCCTTCAAATGCCATGGGTATTCAAGAAGGCATATGCCTTTCCCCCGCTGATATTACTTCCGACAGTGATCAGGAAGATAAGAGAGGACAGAGCAAACGTGATCTTAATAGCTCCATTTTGGCCCAAGAGGCCATGGTTTTCCTGGCTGAGAGCCATGTCAATCTCAGACCCATGGATCCTCCCGGAGGATCGGGATCTTCTCTTCCAGGGCCCCTTCAACCACCCTCAGGTGAAGGGTCTTCGATTAACAGCTTGGAATTTGAGAGGCAGCTGCTAAACATGAGAGGATTCTCAAATAAAGTGATTGACACTCTGCTATTAAGTAGGAAAAAATCCACTACCTCCATCTACGCAAGAGTGTGGAAAAAATATTTAAACCTCTACCCAACGGCCCTATCAAATGAAATTCATATTCCCATGATTCTAGAATTTCTTCAAAAAGGGCGCGATCTAGGTCTGGCGGTCAGTACCTTAAAAGTGCACATTTCTGCGCTAGGGGCTTTATATGGTCACGATATCGCAGGTAATAAATGGGTAGCCAGATTTATTGCAGCATGCCAGAGGTCAGAGACAGTTCGAACTCCCCATGTACCACCTTGGGATGTTAATTCAGTTCTCGAAGCTCTTAAAGACCATCCTTTTGAGCCTCTACATTCAGCTCACATAAAACATGTCTCCCTCAAGACAGCTCTTCTCGTCGCCTTAGTGTCAGCAAGAAGAGTAAGTGACATACAGGCACTATCGATAGATCCTCCCTTTATGTCAGTCTTCCCAGAGTTGTCCTTAAAACAGACCCTTCATACTTACCCAAAGTATGCACTAAATTTCACAGAACACAAGAAATTTACCTTCCCTCCTTCTATGATAACCCTACAAGTCAGGAAGAACAAAGATACCACACATTAGATGTGAGGAGAGCCATATTAGCCTATTTGGATAGGACTAGCGCCTGGAGGAAGAGCAGGGCTCTCTTTGTTTCGTTCCAGGGTCATAGAAAAGGAGCTGGAATTACGAAGGGTACTTTATCTCGGTGGATTCGAGATGCAATATGTCTGGCCTATTCATCCAAAGGGGAGAATCCGCCTGAGACCGTAAGAGCACATTCCACCCGGGCGATTGCATCATCCTGGGCTGAACGAGCGGAGGTTCCGTTAGAACAGATATGTAAGGCCGCAACCTGGTCTTCACCTACTACTTTCTATAATCACTATAGATTAGATCTATCTGCCTCATCTGACTTGTCCTTCGGTAGATCAGTTCTTAACACGGTGATCCCTCCCAAATGACTATCTCTGAAAGTCTCTCAAGTGGGTGCTGTCGTGGCGAAGAGAAAACACAGGATTACGTACCGGTAATGCTCTTTTATAGAGCCACGACAGCACCCCTTCACTTCCCTCCCTTATAGGTTTTTATTTAGAAGCACGGTTAAGGGTGTTTGGTTCTTATAGTTAGCCATGTTTAAGTTAACTAATTATAAATGATGATATTGAATGACCTACTAAAGTCTGGTGGGCGGTTCCTCGCAATCTCTGTAAACCCAACTGTGGGAGCGAGGGGGACCGCCCCTTTTATTCTCTCCATAGGGTTTCCTGTTCCTAGGGGCGGATCCCCTCTCTCAAGTGGGTGCTGTCGTGGCTCTATAAAAGAGCATTACCGGTACGTAATCCGGTGTTTCTCAAGGGTTGGTGACCTGTTCCTTATGAGGACATCACTTTTGATTTACTGTGGAATTTTTATTTCGATTACACTATTCTGCCTGGTGTCTGATGCAAATCTCTGGAGCGTTCGTTTTCTGTGAATATTGGTGTTGGCTGGTTCCTGCTCACGACGGTGCTTAGAACGTCACTGGACTTACCCAGGGGGGTTCCCATACCATGTCTCTATACATATTTACGGTAGCTTCATAAGTTTTTTTACCATTGCCATAGATATGCTGGCGCTTCTAGCCGCCAACATGGCTCTCTTCTATGTCACAGCCTTACGTTATCACTGTATTCAGCAAGTAAATGTGTCCGTATAGTGCATATTTAGGATGGAGGTAATTTAATGAGGTATACAGGGAAAAATAACTGTAAATAACATATTTAATACCTTCCTATCACAGCTGTATTATCCTGCGTGGCTTAATTTACTGAGAACCACTCCAGTCCATTTTTTTGTAAGTTTTTATGTATTAAAAATGTCAGTATATTTATTCCCTGACAATCTGTCAGATCCATCCCTTTTTTTATTTAACTGTACACGTCTTTTTAAGCCAGGGTGATGGCATGAATTTAGGGAGGCCTTTACTCTGGTGACTGACTGTGACGAGCTGCCAGGTTTGAGCTTTCACCTTGCATTTAATTCAGGACCTCATAGCTGCTGGAAATCTGTATTTTGGGCAGTGAGATCCCCGCGGTAAATAATAAATCCAGCTAGATGATGTCTAGGCAAGGCATGAAACGATTACATGCGGCTGCAATTGAACTCGCCCATTTGTATCTCAAAATAATTTAGTCAGCGCATTTTCAGATCCCGTCATATTTACTATGAAGCACACAGGAAAATTAAGCTTAATGCTTGGTAAAGTTCTTGTCTGTCTTCTTCCCTGTAATCTGACGATATCAAAGAAGCAATGAATGTTGTTAACCCTAATCGTCTGATCCGTTCCCTGGTGGATAGTATAGGATCACTAAGGAAGTCTTATAGAGCAGGGGGCATCCTGATTCTTAATCTTTGTCAGATTTACTTCTATAAATAGACTTGCTTCTTGACCTTTCACAGATATATAATCCTCATAGAGAAGCCTCCTTCACTGCAAAGTTTAACTCCAAAGACTTATTTTACTTATTAGCAGTGGTATGAATACGAGAAATATACTTTTATTAGCTTATTTATGCTTCCTTCTCTCCTTTTTCTGTGTGTGTCTGTTTGAATTGAATGAACCATGCAGCAAAAAAAGAAAAGTATTAGGGACTCTCTTGGTCTTGTGCAATCTGCTCCCTTTTTGGTACTTGGACCGGGGAATTCTTGTATTCTGTTGCATTATAGTGTAGGAACAGTTGAAAGAAGCTTCCAATGAAGCACAAACTGTCTATTTACATTGTGTTTTGGAGAGAAGAAGCTTAAGGACTCTTTAAAGGGAATCTGTTCCCCCCCACCCTTTGGGACTTATTTGATCTATTAATATGGGCATACAGGTAATAAAAATATTACACTAGTCCTACCTGTATGCCTCCTATGAACAGTTTTATTGTTGAGAAACGTTATATTCTAACTTTATGCTAATGATTTCTTCAGGGCTCCAGTGTGTGTGGTGCTGTAAGAAATCCCTGCCTCCTGTCTTCATTTTAATACTACCCCCGCCCCCTCCCCCCCCCCCTGCCATGCATGTCAGTTCTGGCACCGAAATCCTGCGCCCTGAACTCCCTCAAAAATCCATATTTTTTTTTTTTTCTCTTCTATGGGCGCTGCATTCAGGGATCTTCTGTACAGGCCAGTCACTGTGACCTCCGGCGTGCGCGCTAATAAGGTGCTCTCCCCACTTCCTCCTTGCATGGTCATCGCTAGGAACGATGTGTCCATAGCGATGACTGTACAGGGAGAAAGTGGGGAGAGTGTCATGATTCCAATGGCAGGGAATCACAAAAGGACAAGCACCAACGAGCTCTAGGGTGATGGAACCTGAGCTGACCGCGACCCTAAACCTGAACACACAAATAACAATAGCCGGGGAACGTGCCTACGTTGATCCTAGACGTCTCGCACCAGCCGAAGATCTAACTTCCCCTATTAGAAGAAACACAGACCTCTCTTGCCTCCAGAGAAATACCCCACAGAAATAGCAGCCCCCCACATATAATGACGGTGAAATGAGAGGAAGGCACATACACAGTATGAAATCAGATTCAGCAAAATGAGGCCCGCTAAAACTAGATAGCAGAGGATACAAAAGTAACCTGCGCGGTCAGCAAAAAACCCTTCAAAAAACCATCCTGTAATTACTTGAACTCATGTTCCAACTCATGGAACATGAGGAGCAATTACAGCCCGCTAGAGCAACCAGCAGCAAAGAAACAATTATATGCAAGCTGGACAAGACAAAAATAAAGCAAAACGTGGAACAAGAAAATCAAAAACTTAGCTTGTCCTGAAGATTACTGAAGCCAGAAGCTGAGGTAACAAAACACTCTGATAACCTTGATAGCCGGCGGGGAAATGACAAGAAAGCCCGGTTAAATAGGAAACTCCCAAATCCTAATAGAACAGGTAGACACCAGAGACAGCAGAACACAAATCACCCAGTACCATCAGTAACCACCAGAGGGAGCCCAAAAACAGAACTCACAACAGTACCCCCCCCTTGAGGAGGGGTCACCGAACCCTCACGAGAACCACCAGGGCGACCAGGATGAGCCCTATGAAAAGCGCGGACCAAATCATCAGCATGAACATCAGAGGCAACCAGCCAAGAATTATCCTCCTGACCATAACCCTTCCACTTGACCAAATATTGGAGTTTCCGTCTGGAAACACGAGAATCCAAGATCTTCTCCACAACAAACTCCAATTCTCCCTCCACCAGCACCGGAGCAGGAGGCTCAGGCGAAGGAACAACAGGTACCTCATACCTCCGCAACAACGACCGATGGAATACATTATGAATAGCAAACGATGCCGGGAGATCCAATCGAAACGACACAGGGTTAAGAATTTCCAAGATCCTATAAGGACCGATGAACCGAGGCTTGAACTTAAGAGAAGAGACCTTCATAGGAACAAAACGAGAAGACAACCACACCAAGTCCCCAACACGAAGTCGAGGACTCACGCGGCGACGGCGATTAGCAAACTGCTGAGCCTTCTCCTGGGACAACTTCAAATTGTCCACCACATGACTCCAAATCTGATGCAACCTATCCACCACCATGTCCACTCCAGGACAATCAGAAGGCTCCACCTGACCAGAGGAAAAACGAGGATGAAACCCCGAATTACAAAAGAAAGGAGAAACCAAGGTAGCAGAACTAGCCCGATTATTAAGGGCAAACTCGGCCAGCGGCAAAAAGGTAACCCAGTCATCCTGATCAGCAGAAACTAAACATCTCAAATAAGTTTCCAAGGTCTGATTAGTTCGCTCCGTCTGGCCATTCGTCTGAGGGTGGAATGCAGACGAAAAGGACAAATCAATGCCCATCTTAGCACAGAACGTCCGCCAAAATCTAGACACAAACTGGGATCCCCTGTCAGAAACGATGTTCTCCGGAATCCCATGCAAACGAACCACGTTCTGGAAAAACAGAAGGACCAACTCGGAGGAGGAAGGCAACTTAGGCAAGGGTACAAGATGAACCATTTTAGAAAAGCGGTCACACACAACCCAGATGACGGACATTTTTTGAGACAGGGAGATGCGAAATAAAGTCCATGGAAATGTGCGTCCAAGGCCTCTTCGGGATAGGCAAAGGTGACAACAATCCACTGGCTTAACACAGACATTGTTTTCCAGTCAAGGACTGGATTATGAGTTTGTAACCATGGCAGACCAAGTACTAGAACATCATGTAAATTATACAACACCAGGAAGCGAATCACCTCCTGATGAACGGGAGTCATACGCATGGTCACTTGTGTCCAGTACTGAGGTTTATTCATAGCTAAAGGTGTAGAGTCAATTCCCTTCAAAGGAATAGGGACTTCCAGAGGCTCAAGACTAAACCCACATCGCTTGGCAAATGACCAATCCATAAGACTCAGGGCAGCGCCTGAATCTACATAGGCATCGACGGAAATGGATGATAATGAGCAAATCAGAGTCACAGACAGAATGAACTTAGACTGTAACGTACTAATGGCAACAGACTTATCAACCTTTTTTGTGCGTTTAGAGCATGCTGATATAACATGAGCTGAATCACCACAATAAAAGCACAACCCATTTTTCCGCCTATAGTTTTGCTGTTCACTTCTAGACTGAACTCTATCACATTGCATTGTCTCAAGTGCCTGTTCAGAAGACACCGCCAAATGGTGCACAGGTTTGCGCTCCCGTAAACGCCGATCAATCTGAATAGCCATAGTCATAGACTCATTCAGACCCGTAGGCGCAGGGAACCCCACCATAACATCTTTAATGGCCTCAGAAAGGCCATCTCTGAACTTTGCAGCCAGGGCGCACTCATTCCACTGAGTAAGCACTGACCATTTCCGAAATTTTTGACAATATATTTCTGCTTCATCTTGCCCCTGAGAGAGAGCCAATAAAGCTTTTTCAGCCTGAATCTCTTGGTTAGGTTCCTCATAGAGCAAACCCAATGCCAGAAAAAACGCATCCACATTAAGCAACGCAGGATCCCCTGGTGCCAATGCAAATGCCCAATTTTGAGGGTCACCCCGCAGGAAAGATATAATAATCTTAACCTGCTGAGGGTCTCCAGAAGAGCGAGATTTCAAAGAAAGGAACAGCTTGCAATTGTTCCTAAAATTCAGAAAACTAGATCTATCTCCAGCAAAGAACTCTGGAATAGGAATTCTAGGTTCAGACATAGGAGCATGTACAACAAAATCTTGTATATTTTGAACCTTAACAGCAAGATTATTCAAGCTGGAGCTAAACTCTGGACGTCCATGATAAACAGCTAAGGTCAGAGCCATTCAAGGATTAAGAGGAGGAAAAAAAAAAAAAATCAGCCAGGCTGCAATTAGGGCTAGGCAGCAACCTCAGAGGAGAAAAAAAAAAAACTTCCTCAGACTACTTTTCCTCCTACTTCAGCCCAAACATTTTTGGGCCGGCTATACGGTCATGATTCCAATGGCAGGGAATCACAAAAGGACAAGCACCAACGAGCTCTAGGGTGATGGAACCTGAGCTGACCGCGACCCTAAACCTGAACACACAAATAACAATAGCCGGGGAACGTGCCTACGTTGATCCTAGACGTCTCGCACCAGCCGAAGATCTAACTTCCCCTATTAGAAGAAACACAGACCTCTCTTGCCTCCAGAGAAATACCCCACAGAAATAGCAGCCCCCCACATATAATGACGGTGAAATGAGAGGAAGGCAAATACACAGTATGAAATCAGATTCAGCAAAATGAGGCCCGCTAAAACTAGATAGCAGAGGATACAAAAGTAACCTGCGCGGTCAGCAAAAAACCCTTCAAAAAACCATCCTGTAATTACTTGAACTCATGTTCCAACTCATGGAACATGAGGAGCAATTACAGCCCGCTAGAGCAACCAGCAGCAAAGAAACAATTATATGCAAGCTGGACAAGACAAAAATAAATCAAAACGTGGAACAAGAAAATCAAAAACTTAAGCTTGTCCTGAAGATTACTGAAGCCAGAAGCTGAGGTAACAAAACACTCTGATAACGTTGATAGCCGGCGGGGAAAGCCCGGTTAAATAGGAAACTCCCAAATCCTAATAGAACAGGTGGACACCAGAGACAGCAGAACACAAATCACCCAGTACCATCAGTAACCACCAGAGGGAGCCCAAAAACAGAACTCACAACAGGAGAGCACCTTTATCAGCACGGACACTGGAGCGGAAGTCTCCTTCACAGAAGATCCTCGAAAGCAGTGCCCGTAGAGGGGAGGAAAAGGTACATATTGTGGAGGGGGGTGCAGGATTCCGGGACCGTAACTGACGTGCATGAGTGGGGGGGAAAAGTATTATAATGAAGACCGCAGGCAGGGATTTTTTCCAGGCACCATATGCTCCAAAGCCTGGAAGAAATCATTAACATAAAGACAGAATATAACATTTCTCCACAACAAGTCCATTAATATGAGGCATTCAGGTAGGACTAGTGTAACATTTCTATGAACTATATGGTCATATATGTTTCGGGGGGAGGGGGTGACCATTTCCCTTTTAAATGGAACCTACTGCCAGGTATGACTGAGACACATTGAGGTGGACTGTGACGACCTGGAAGTTGTAAAGGACTTCAACTTGGTCAGATCAATGATAACTCAAGATGCAGTGATGATGCCAGAAGTAAATAGAACAGCTGTGGGCAATTCAACAATGAAGTCAAGGGCAAGGCCTTCAAGTCAAGGAACATTTCTCTGGCGATGAAGACATTGCTCATATATAGTCTGGTCTTTTCTGTAGTAACATGGTTGCAAAACCTGGACGTTAAAGAAACAAAACAGAAGAAGAATCATCGCCTTCGAAATGTGGTGCTGGAGAAGGATGTTATTAACACTTTGGATGTTGAGCAGAGCAAACAAATCAAACCAGACATGTCACTCAAATCAAGGATCACCAAGCTATGACTTGTTTACTTTGCTCTCTTCATATGATGTGTCCAATAACTGGAGAAGGACATTGTAGTTAAAAGAATAGAAGGACCAAGGCGACGAGTAAGACCAGCAGCCTGATGGCTTGATACAATCAAGATAACGACTGAGAGGTCCACCTGGGTCTTATCTAGCCTGGCACAAGATTGATCTTCCTACAGATTATTCATTCATCAAGTTACCATGGCTCAAGATTCAGCCAAAGGCTATTAAAAATGTAACCGGTCATGTTGAATACCGTCTGATCTGCAGGTAGCATGTTAGAGCAGGTATGAGTCCAGTAGGTGGTCCTACTCGGAGATTGACAGTCTACCCTGTCTGATTGTGTCAAACAAAATAGCCAGTTGCATTCTAGATGTGAAGAAGATGCACAAAACAATGCAACAGGTCCCAAAATGGAGCAACCAACTCCAATAGAAACACGAATCTAGGAGGATACAGAGTAGGTAGGTTAAAAGTATTTTTATTGTATAAATATAAGTAGAAAAAGTGGATAAAGTGCATCAAAGACAGACAAGCAAGAGAGCGCTCACTCTCGTTGTTGCGTTCAACTGTATCGGCATCTAGCCAATGCAATTGAATTTGCGATGTCTGGCTGGGGGCTGGCACTGGGCCCCGCGGCAGTGCAGGGAGACTTCAACTGTATGGAAGCCATCAGTACCTGACCCAGAAGTAGTAGCGTAGCTCGGGTGGGCCCCTCAGAGCACAGGGCCCAGGGTGACTGCCCCCTGGTAGCTACCCTATTGCCTCTGCATCAAGTACTAATGGCTTCAGTATTTTCTTTGTCACTTGAAAAGATGCTTTTTAACTTTAAGCAGTATATTTATCAGTGATTGCCCCAGAGGTAGAGTTTGAGATTTGCTGTGCTCCTACCCAAATGATTACAGCTGCTGGATGTACCATAATTATGCCGGTTATAGTGGGCACTGCATGTGAATGTATCTACTGAATATACAAAGAGCAAGACTAATATCAGCATCCAGTGGTATATGGCATTCCTAAAGACCAATGGATTATTACAGTGCAGTAACTCATAAGTGACAAACGCCATTTTTTTATTTTTTTTAAATTGTAGCTGCATTAGCAGAGCTCCTGCCTGTAAAATAATTTAACCCCTTCAGATGGATTTACATCGTGGGACGTGACAGATCATCGGAAGGTATGAGATATTGTTTTTTTTTTTTCCTTTGTTACAGAGCGAGGGTCTTCAGGTGGTTGAAGAGTCTAATAAAATATTACAACAACCTGTGTCTTTATTTCATTAAAAGACTTTGTAATAATGTGTGTGTGTTTTAACCATTTCAGACAATTGGATTAATAATGGATAGGTGTCATAATTGACGCCTCTCCATTATTCTGGCTTAATGTCACCTAACAATAGCAAAGTGACATTAACCCTTCATTACCCCATATCCCACCGCTACACGGGAATGGGAAGAGAGTGGCCAAGTGCCAGAATAGGCGCATCTTCCAGATGTGCCTTTTCTGGGGTGGCTGGGGGCAGATGTTTTTAGCCGGGGGGGAAGGAGGGGCAATAACCATGGACCCTCTCAAGGCTATTAATATCTGCCCTCAGTCACTGGCTTTACTACTCTGGCGGAGAAAATTGCGCGGGAGCCCACGCCAATTTTTTCCGCCATTTAACCCTTTAATGGCTAGAACGGCCAAATTTTGCATATACACACTACTAACATTAGTACTGTGGAATATGCAAAAAAAATGGGGGATATGAGATGGTTTACTGTATGTAAACCATGTCTCATATCATGTCGGGTTTAGGAAGGAGATCGCAAAAGCCGTCAATAGCTTTAAAGCCGGTAATTCAATCTCGCGCTGGATGAAATGATATATATCAGTATATATGATGTTACGATTTTTTGAGAACATGGATCCATTGTATGTCTGTATGTCGGTTTTGCAAGCCTGCAGTACGGATGCCATACGGATTACATACGGAGGATGCCATGTGCAAAATACGCTGACACACCCTGCCTACGGAGGAGATACGGATCACTATTTTGGGGACTTTTCTGCGTATTACGGCAGTAAATTACGGACCGTATTTTTATACGCTGAGTGTGACGCCGGCCTAATGGGTATTTTCATCGCTGTGGAGTCTGTATCCATTTTGGTGGAGTTCGATTTGGTATAAAATGCACAGACTCCGACTCCTAAAATATATAATAAATGGGATACAGTAGTTCAATGCAGAATGTGCTGAATATATTTTGGAAAGTTATGAAATGTTCTATAAATGTCTGTTCTGTTCAAGGCCGTGGAGTCGGTAAGCCAAACCACGGAGTCCGACCCCACTGCCCTGGTCACCACTGAGCATGTACATGAAGTGCAGCACAGATTCATCTCAACTAAAAGCCGAGATCCTTAGATCAGGAACAGAACAGACATTTCATAACTTTCCCAAATTATGAAAACCTTTACAGCACATCCTGCATTGTACTACTGTATCCAATTTTTTTAAATTTTGAAGTCTTATTTGGTCCATTTTAGACCGACTCCAACTCAGATTCCGCCAAAATGGACTCTGACTCCCCGGCCCTGGTTCTTTTCCTGATGAACATCACCTTAAAACATCCGCAATCTGCCGCTGACCTCCTGATTGCATACTGACAATGTCGCTATCAACCCCAAAATGGTATCGATAAAGTCAACTTGCCAAGCAAAGTTCTCACACGGCTTCATCAACTTAAAAATAAAAACCTTTACTGGTCTCTGAAAATGGCAAAACAAAATTTTAATTTTTAATTCTTTTTTTTCACCACTTTAAGATAAAAAAAAATGCATAAAAAGTTAGTGGATATCTAATTATACTGACCAGTGACCAGGAGAATGCTATCGCTAATTTTTACAGCACATGCCCCCCCCCCCCCCCCCCCCCAGAGGAAAAAAGAAAAGAGGGAAAAAAAAGTCATAACTGCTGAAAACAGGGGCAGGAAAAAAAACAAAAACAAAGTGATCAGTCAGATGAAAAGAAACCGGGTCATAACAGTATAAGTAGCTTATTGTGCTGTGTTTGGCATAAACAACTGAATTTGGATGAGTGGGGTGTGTATTAGTTTGAAACTTTTTAATAAACCTTTTGGCTAATATACTGTGTAGATAGATATAATAATATATAATTTATTTTATTTATTTTTTAGTCACCTGTATACACAAATGTAACAAACTCCTTTTGACAATGGTAAATATTGACAGCACAGACCTTCTGTATAAACAATTCTCTCCTCTCCAGTTTGTATGTTCTCTCCGTGTCTGTGTGGGTTTCTTCCGGGTTCTCCAGTTTCCTCCCACATTCCAAAGACCATACTGATAGGAAATTTAAATGATGATGTGTGCAAACTGTAAAGCGCTGCGGAATATGTTAGCGCTATATAAAAATAAAGGTTATTATAATAAAGATTATAAGTAGACAATGTTCCATCTACTTGCAGTTACTATATCTTCATAAGTAGCTTAAGGTGCTAGAAAATATGTATTGGATTATGTAAATGTCACCCCCACCCCACCCCCCCAGTCTAAATTTGCACACGTATATACATAAAAGATTATCCAGGTTCAATCCATAAAAAAATGACAATCTTCATCTGTAGGACATATGTTGTAATATATCAGTTAAAATTTACCAGACAAAATACAATTCCCTATGTTACAGAAATACAATGTATCTGACATCGAATACCGTACTATTGATGTGTATGGGATTTTTCTTTCCCCCCTTCTTACCCCTTTTTCTCACTGAAAAAAGCACATCTCCAGAGCCCTATTGACTAAACACGTGTGTGTGTGTGTGTGTGTGTGAAAAATAGTAAACTTCGGTACTCAAAAAGTATAGTCTTTGCATTTTTATTGTAATGGTAAATTTAATCCAAGTGAATACAGACATAGCAGATTTGCGCTTTGGTAGTGTTCACCTGCAATGCTGCACCGTGGCAGAACACGGCTTACAGGAAGCAGGCAGCGTCGTTGGCAGGGATAGCAACATTGTAAAAGTATACATGTGTTGGTATTGGATCATGAACCGAATTTAAAACCCAAATTGTGTGAGGGGGGGAAATGTATTATGCCCAGAAAATATATTAAAATAAGGTGCGGGTGAACACTAATAACCAGGGAAGAAAAGGGATGCAAAACAAAATAGAATTGGGAATGGAATAGTATTAGAGGAAAATGATTTACAATATCTGCAGTGAGAAATTGTAAAAGTGCTGCGCAGCGAAGAGACTAAAAAATTGATTATTAATATAAATTTAAATGATTTTGGACCCAAATATAGTAGGTTACATACAGAGAAAGTATGGTAAAAGTAGGACTATATAAAGTGCCAGTGCATATAGTATCACTCTGAATCAAATAGAGACCTTATGGTGTGTAGCAAAAAGGTAGGAAGTGGGGGGTCGTACTCATGGATGCCTCCACCCCAACGCGCGTTTCTGCATCAGCCTTCGTCAGGGGGGTGAATATGTTGGCATTGGTTAGTCAGAAGATGGTGTATAGGTTAAAAGGAGAGTATACTAATAAACCGAGGGGATATGAAGGAAGGGGGGAAAAGAACATTTGGAGGGAAAAAATGGTGGGATCAGGAGGAGGCAAGGGAAAAATTGTTTGCCTGTTGCCTACTGTGGAATCTAAAAGAGAAAAGAAACAGTCAATGTATAATGTGATGCCCATCAACAACTACACTTGCATGACGAGAGATGGGCTATGAGCATGTACAGGTGTTTTTTTTTTGTCTGTCAAGTTGATGGAAGAAGTCCAAAAAATGGTAAAGGATTTCAATGCAAACATAGTGGAGGGCTAAAAATAACATTGTTTACTGCTCGATTATTGTTAGCTTTGGGTTTGCCTTTATTCATTTTTTTATTTTTTTTAAATTTCAGTTCACGCTGTAACTATTTTTGTATCATTTTTATTTTACAGGTAATTTATTACAACACATTCGCTAATACCCAGTGTTTTTGTTGTTTTTTTTTTTTTATAGAAGACTGCAAGGGACATTACATCTCTCCATTCCATGATATCCCTCTGTATGCAGATGAGAAAAATGTAAGTCTATGACCCCACAGACGGCAATATGGATTGTGTATGCGGTTGTTAGGAGTGTCGGGATGGCTCACAATAATTTCTTAATTGGATGAGTGTTTTCTTTTGGTCTTAATCATTAAGCACCAGATAAACAGAAGTCTTACAAGATTGTCATTTCTTTTGCTTAACACGCCTCATTAAATGAGAATGTGTTTACTTTGTAGATTTGTGTATTACTCAATAATTATTCTATAAATTTTGTTTAGCAATTATTTGCATATATTTAAGTATCAATCTTAATATCCAGATTTTGTAATTATGGGAATTGCAAATATTATTATAATTGTCATGTGTTTAATTTTTTTTTTTTTTGTGCTGGCTCAGAAAAGTCATAAATTAATATGTATCAGTCTCTATAAAAGCCAATAAATGGTAGAAAATTATCATGTAGGTATTTCGTATAATCTTCTTTTTTTTTTTTTTTTTTTTACCCCCCCTTTTTGAGTTCTCTGTTCACTGTAAGGAATTCGGGTCATAGGTTCCTCTAATGTTTTGTATGTTAGTAATTCCAAACACCTTCTTTTTAAGGGAACCTGTCATGTAAAATGACACTGTTAACCTGTAGATATCAATAGCGTTCTGGTGCCATGTACAATGAGAGCCCCTCTGCTGGGAGGAAATGGACTTTATTTCCACCTGCAGTGTTTGACTTCCAGTCATAGGGGTGGCACTGGCACGGCCTCAGTCACATCTCTGTGTACAGTGATGGCTGTAGCCATGTTCCTTGCACTGACGGGCAGCCGACCCTAATGCTGATCCTGCTGTCAGTTAGTGGTGGGGACGCGGTTACACTTGCTCATAAAAGTAACAACTTTATTAAGTTAAGACATAAAATATACTGTGGTATACACATGGTATACACATGGAAGTAGACTGTCTCTTTAAATCTTCCACTGATTTATTATACATGCGGCATTAACCCAGTGCAAAGTGAAAATAAACACGGCCCTTCGGGCAAAACAAAATGGCATACAGTCTCTACTGAGATCCACCCACCCACCCACTCACTCAGGATATAACAACCGGGTTCAGTACAGGTAACGCAAAACCATTTCTCTGGAGCTGTCGACTCCAGACACACTGAACACAGCCTCAGAAGGCTGACTAGTTCACCCCCAGAGCACACCCTGGGGTGGATCCAAGATAACAACCTCCCACCTGCTCTATGGTTGTCCACAAAAACCCAGCTCTTAAAATGGCCGATTAACACCTCTCCACTCATAGTATGCTGGAGCAAACTTCTGGCTTCCAAATCACTGCAGCTAATAGCCTCAGTAAAATGTATCTCCCCTCCAGAACTTTGCTAGTGACTTTGTCACAATACATGCAAGATTAAAAAGTGGGTGATGGCCTTACGGTTTTATTATCTATAATGTTGTGTACACGTTGCGGATTTGACGCTGCGGATTCGCAGCAGTTTTCCATCCGGTTTACAGTACCATGTAAACCTATGGAAAACAAAATCCGCAGTGCACATGCTGCGTAAAATACCGCGCGGAAACGCTGCGTTGTATCTTCTGCAGCATGTCAATTCTGTGTGCGGATTCCGCAGAGTTTTACACCTGCTCCTTTATAGCAATCGACAGGTGAAATTTGCACAAAAAGCGCTGGTAAAACGCAGTGCGTTTTACCTGTGGATTTTTCAAAAACTGAGCGGAAAAATCTGCACAAAAATCTGCAATGTGTGCACATAGCCTTAGTATAGCAAAGCACCTTGCATCCAAAAAAACAATAGGAAAGCGGCAGTCATTATCGTTGTTTTTTTTACGTTCATTTTACAAGGACTGAAACTAATTAGCATACCATTATTTTAAAAAATGTACATTAGATGTAATACAAAAAAAATTGAAATGGAGGCAAAGAAAGAAGGCTGCCTCAAATATATGTTGTGCTAGTTAGTAGGAAAGCCTCTAAAATATTGTGGAGGCCGAGTGATAGACACTAGTTATAGCTCTATACATTTGTGTGTGTGTATGTATATGTATATATATGTATGTGTGTGAGTATATATATGTGTGATATATATATATATATATATATATATATATATATATATATATATATATATATATATATATATATAATATATCTCAAATATGTAGTGCCTTGGCCAAAAGTTGTTACTTTGTATTCATGTGTGATCACGCTTGTAGCTTTTTTTTTTTTTCTGTCGTGCTGATGACCACAACTTCTTAACACTTTACACTTAGCTTATTTGCTGCCAATTCTGTCCGTTATGTACTACCACCTCAGTAAGGCTGTGCCCACGATCCGGAAGTGTCAACGCTTTTGACGCAGCGCATGATCACCTAGTGATCACAGGCCTGGGATCTGGTAAAAGCTGGGCAGGAGCATCTAATCAAATCCTGCAGAGTTAGGACTTAACCCTATCCTACCTGGCTCTGCTACAAGAAAGATGAGAGATCATGTATACAAGTGCTTTTCACAAAATTAGAATATCATCAAAAAGTTGATTGATTTCAGTTCTACAAAAAAGATGAAACGCCTATATTATAAACAGTCATTATAAACGGTGATCTATTTCATGTGTTTATTTCTGTTAATGTTGATGATTATGGCTTACAGCCAATGAAAACCCAAAAGTAATTCTCTCAGTAAATTGGAATAATTAACAAAAAACTCCTGCAAAGGCTTCCCTTGGTCTGTTTCAGTAGGCTCCACAATTATGGGGAAGACTACTGACTTGATAATGTCCAGAAGGCAGTCATTGACACACTCCACAAGGAGGGTAAGCCACAAAAGGTCGCTGCTAAAGAAGCTGGCTGTTCAGAGTGCTGTATCCAAGCATATAAATGGAAAGTTGAGTGGAAGGAAAGTGTGGTAGAGAAAGGTGCACAAGATACTGGGATAACCACAGCCTTGAAAAGATTAAGAAAAGACCATTCAAAAATTTGGGGGAGATTGACAAGGAGTAGACTGCTGCTGGAGTCATTGCTTCAAGAGCCACCACACTCAGACGTATCCTGGACATGGGCTACAAGTGTCACATTCCTTGTGTCAAGACACTCATGGCCAATGGACAACACCAGAAGTGTCTTACCTGGATCAAGGAGGAAAAGAACTGGACTGTTGCTCAGTGGTCCAAGGTGTTTCCAGATTAAAGTAAATTTTTCATTTCATTTAGAAATCAAGGTCCCAGAGTCTGGGGGAAGATTGAGGAAACTTCACACTAGATCTCAAGCAGCTTGGATTGTGTGCCTTTCTGCAATCATATGTAGAATTGAGTCCTCAGTGGTTCATACCTTTTAATGGCTAACTGAAAAGATGGTAACAAATTGCAAGCTTTCGAGACTACACAGGTCTCTTCATCAGGCATAGACTAAAACAAATTCGGAAGAATCACATATTTATGCACAACATAGCACAGAAAAAAAAAAAGGGAAAAACCATGGATAAGCCAGGTGACATGAAGCAGAATTACCATGAGTGATAAATAGTTATGTCCATTAGGGTTGAGCGAAACGGGTCGAACATTTTCAAAAGTCGCCGACTTTTGGCTAAGTCGGGGTTTCATGAAACCCGATCCGACCCCTGTGCGGGGTCGGCCATGCGGTACGCGACTTTCGCGCCAAAGTCGCGTTTCAATGACGCGAAAAGCGCCATTTCTCAGCCAATGAAGGTAAACGCAGAGTGTGGGCAGCGTGATGACATAGGTCCTGGTCCCCACCATCTTAGAGAAGGGCATTGCAGTGATTGGCTTGCTGTCTGCGACGTCACAGGGGCTATAAAGAGGCGTTCCCGCCGACCGCCATCTTACTGCTGCTGATCTGAGCTTAGGGAGAGGTTGCTGCCGCTTTGTCAGAAGCAGGGATAGCGTTAGGCAGGGTCCATTAACCACAAAACCGCTTGTGCTGCAGCGATTTGCACTGTCCAACACCACCCTCGGTGTGCAGGGACAGTGGAAGTTTTTTTTTTTTTTTTTTTTTCCCCTCAGCGCTGTAGCTCATTGGGCTGCCCTAGAAGGCTCCCTGATAGCTGCATTGCTGTGTGTACGCCACTGTGCAAACCAACTGCTTTTTTCAAAGCACAAATCCTCTTGTTCCTTCCTTTCTGCACAGCTATCTTTTTTGTTTGTCCACACTTTTTATTTCATTTGTGCATCAGTCCACTCCTTATTGCTGCCTGCCATACCTGGCTGAGATTACTGCAGGCAGGGAGATAGTAGCTGCCTGCCATACCTGGCTGAGATTACTGCAGGCAGGGAGATAGTAATTGTAGGACATTCCCTGTTTTTTTTTTTTGTTTTTTTTTTTTTTTTTTTGGTGGGAGATTAAGATTGGCAATTTGGCATTTCTGCTAGAGTGCCATCCCTGTGTGTGCAATCTCTCTCACATAGTGGGCCATAGAAAGCCTTTTCATTTTTCTGTATTTTTTTTTGTGGGGTGTATAAATTCTCCCTGATAAAAATACAGTGGGAGATTAATATTGGCCTTTGGGCTTGTGTGCCAGTCCTGAGTGTGCCATCTCTCTCACAAATAGTGGGCCATAGAAAGCCTATTTTATTTTTTTTTGGGTTTTATAAATTCTCCCTGAAAAAAAGGGAGATTAATATTGGCCTCTGGGCTTGTGTGCCAGTCCTGAGCGTGCCATCTGTGCCAGCCCTGAGCGTGCCATCTCTCTCACAAATAGTGGGCCATAGAAAGCCTATTTAATTTTTTTTTTGGTTTTATAAATTCTCCCTGAAAAAAAGGGAGATTAATATTGGCCTCTGGGCTTGTGTGCCAGTTGTGAGCGTGCCATCTGTGCCAGTCCTGAGCGTGCCATCTCTCTCACAAATAGTGGGCCATAGAAAGCCTATTTAATTTTTTTTTTGGTTTTATAAATTTTCCCTGAAAAAAGGGAGATTAATATTGGCCTCTGGGCTTGTGTGCCAGTTGTGAGCGTGCCATCTGTGCCAGTCCTGAGCGTGCCATCTCTCTCACAAATAGTGGGCCATAGAAAGCCTATTTAAATATTTTTTTGGTTTTATAAATTCTCCCAGAAAAAAAGGGAGATTAATATTGGCCTCTGGGCTTCTGTGCCAGTCCTGAGCGTGCCATCTGTGCCAGTCCTGAGCGTCCCATCTCTCTCACAAATAGTGGGCCATAGAAAGCCTATTTTTTTTTTTTTTTGGGTTTTAGAAATTCTCCCTGGAAAAAAAAAGGGAGATTAATATTGCCCTTTGGGCTTGTGTGCCAGTACTAAGCGTTCCATCTCTCTCTCTCTCTGTCAGTGGGCCATAGAACGCCTATTTTTGGTTTTATTTGGTTTCTAAATTCTTCCTGATAAAATCATATTTTTTTTATTATTTTTTTTTCTAAAGTCTCCCTGAGAAAAAAAAAAAAAAAAAACAAACAAAAAAAACAGTGGGAGATTAATATTGGCCTTTCTGCTTGTGTGCCAGTCTTGACTCCTGGGTGTGCCATCTCTCTCTCTCTCTCTCTCTCTCCAATTGTGGTCCATAGAAAGCCTATATTTTTTTTCCTTGATTTGGGTTCCAAAATCTACCAGAGAAAATAACTACATCAATCATTGGTAGAAAAATATTGGCCTCTGGGCTTGTGTGCCACTCCTGATTCCTGTGTGCGTCATCTCTCACTCAGTGGCCCATAGAAAGCATATAGTTTGTTACATTTGTTTTCTAAATTCTCCCTGCAAAAATCTATTTTTTTTTTTTTGGGGGGTTTCTAAAGTGTTCCTGAAAAAAATAAAAATAAAAAAAAAATAATAGTGTGACATTAATATTAACATTTGTGCTTCAGTGACAGTCCTGCGTGTGGGGCATCTCTCTAATTTGCAGCCACCAAAAAAAGAGTGTGTAACATTGGGCCTGATTTTCGCTGTGGTCTCACCAACCTGTAAAGGGGTAGCTAAATCATACTGAAGTTATAGCTCACCGTGTAAGTTGTGTGACTGCAACAAATAACGTTAGTTTGGTTACGTTTTTAAAACAATGAGGAAGTCTAGTGGAAGAGGTCGTGGCCGGGGGCGTTCATTGTCAGCTGGTAATGAGGGTAGTGGTAGTGGTGGAGCATCAGGTGGTCGTGGGGAAAAAAATATTGCACCTAAGTCTGGAGCTGTGGAGCCAGGTTCGTCGTCCGGCTACACAAGGCCTCGAACGCTCCCTTTTCTGGGATTAGGAAAACCGCTTTTAAAGCCGGAGCAGCAAGAGCAAGTTTTGGCTTATCTTGCTGACTCAGCCTCTAGCTCTTTTGCCTCCTCTCGTGAAACTGGTAAAAGTAAAAGCAGCGCGTCGTTAGTGGATGTTCACGGTCAGGGACAAGTCACTTCCTTGTCCTCTTCAGCAAAAACAACAACAGAGAAGAATGCAGCAGGCGACACAACGGGTTACTCCATGGAGCTCTTTACACATACCGTCCCTGGCTTAGAAAGTGAAGCAGTTAACAGTCCATGCCCATTACAAATTGAATCTGACATGGAGTGCACTGACGCACAGCCACAGCCAGACTACTATGCTGGTCCTTTGACTCAGACCACAACATTGCCCTCGCAGGGTGCTGATCAAGAATCAGACCCTGATGAGACTATGTTGCCCCATCACGAACGCTATACCACCGAACGACACGGTGACACAGACGAAGTTGCGCAGGAGGTACAAGAAGAGTTATTAGATGACCCAGTTCTTGACCCCGATTGGCAGCCATTGGGGGAACAGGGTGCAGGCGGCAGCAGTTCTGAAGCAGAGGAGGAGGAGGGGCCGCAGCAGGCATCAACATCGCCACAGGTTCCATCTGCCGGGCCCGTATCTTGCCCAAAACGCGTGGCAAAGCCAAAACCTGGTGGAGGACAGCGTGGCCATCCGGTTAAAGCTCAGTCTGCAATGCCTGAAAAGGTATCCGATGCTAGAAAGAGTGCAGTCTGGCATTTTTTTAAACAACATCCAATTGATCAGCGCAAAGTCATCTGTCAAAAATGTTCTACTTCCTTAAGCAGAGGTCAGAATCTGAAAAGTCTCAATACTAGTTGCATGCATAGACATTTAACCACCATGCATTTGAAAGCTTGGACTAACTACCAAACGTCCCTTAAGGTTGTTGCACCCTCGGCCAATGAAGCTAGTCATCAACGCAACATCCCTTCCGGCAGTGTAGGACCACCATTTAGCGCACCACCTGCTGTATCTGTGCAGGTATCTTTGCCAGGCCAAAGCAGTCAGGGTCAGGGAATCACCAGTTTCGTAGTAGGAAACACTGCATCTAGGGCACCGGCGGCAACAATACCATCTCCCACCGTCTCTCAGTCTGCCATGTCCACCGGCACCCCCGCTAGTTCCACGATCTCCAGCTCTCCAGTCCAGCTCACCCTACATGAGACTATGGTTAGAAAAAGGAAATACTTAGCCTCGCATCCGCGTACACAGGGTTTGAACGCCCACATAGCTAGACTAATCTCGTTAGAGATGATGCCCTACCGGTTAGTTGAAAGCGAAGCTTTCAAAGACCTGATGGACTACGCTGTACCACGCTACGAGCTACCCAGTCGACACTTTTTTTCCAGAAAAGCCATCCCAGCCCTCCACCAGCATGTTAAAGAGCGCATCGTCCATGCACTCAGGCAATCTGTGAGCACAAAGGTGCACCTGACAACAGATGCATGGACCAGTAGGCATGGCCAGGGACGTTACGTGTCCATCACGGCACACTGGGTAAATGTGGTGGATTCAGGGTCCACAGGGGACAGCAAGTTTGGGACAGTTCTGCCTAGCCCACGGTCTAGTAAACAGTTGTCTGTAGCCGTTCGCACCCCCTCCTCCTCCTCCTCCTCCTCGTCCTCCTGCAGAAGCAAGAGCTCGTCCACAGACCGCAGTCGCACAAACACTCCATCCGCACCTGCCACTGTTGCACACCAGGTCTCCCATTATGGGGCAGCTACTGGCATACGTCAGCAGGCTGTATTGGCTATGAAGTGTTTGGGCGACAATAGACACACCGCGGAAGTTCTGTCCGAGTTCTTGCAGCAAGAAACGCAGTCGTGGCTAGGCACTGTAGATCTTGAGGCAGGCAAGGTAGTGAGTGATAACGGAAGGAATTTCATGGCTGCCATCTCCCTTTCCCAACTGAAACACATTCCTTGCCTGGCTCACACCTTAAACCTGGTGGTGCAGTGCTTCCTGAAAAGTTATCCGGGGTTATCCGACCTGCTCCTCAAAGTGCGTGGACTTTGCGCACATATCCGCCGTTCGCCTGTACACTCCAGCCGTATGCAGACCTATCAGCGTTCTTTGAACCTTCCTCAGCATCGCCTAATCATAGACGTTGCAACAAGGTGGAACTCAACACTGCACATGCTTCAGAGACTGTGCGAACAGAGGCGGGCTGTTATGTTTTTGTGGGAGGATACACATACACGGGCAGGCAGTAGGATGGCAGACATGGAGTTGTCAGGTGTGCAGTGGTCGAAGATTCAAGACATGTGTCAAGTCCTTCAGTGTTTTGAGGAATGCACACGGCTGGTTAGTGCAGACAACGCCATAATAAGCATGAGCATCCCCCTAATGCGTCTGCTGATGCAAAGTTTGACGCACATAAAGGATCAGGCGTCTGCACCAGAGGAAGAGGAAAGCCTTGATGACAGTCAGCGATTGTCTGGTCAGGGCAGTGTACATGACGAGGTACCGGGCGAAGAGGAGGTGGAGGATGAGGAGGATGATGGGGATGAGTATATTTTTAATGAGGAAGCTTTCCCGGGGGCACGGGAAATTGGTGGCGTGGCAAGGCCGGGTTCTGGTTTTTTGAGGGACACAAGTGACGTAGATTTGCCTGCAACTGCCCCTCAACCAAGCACAACCGCAGATTTGACAACGGGAACTTTGGCCCACATGGCGGATTATGCCTTGCGTATCCTCAAAAGGGACACACGCATTACAAAAATGATGAACGATGACGATTACTGGTTGGCCTGCCTCCTTGATCCTCGCTATAAAGGCAAATTGCAAAATATTATGCCACATGAGAACTTGGAACTAATATTAGCAACAAAACAATCAACTCTTGTTGACCGTTTGCTTCTGGCATTCCCTGCACACAGCGCCCGTGATCGTTCTCACACGAGCTCCAGGGGCCAGCAGACCAGAGGTGTTAGAGGGGCAGAAATCAGAAGTGGCGTTGGCCAGAGGGGTTTTCTGACCAGGTTGTGGAGTGATTTTTCTATGACCGCAGACAGGACAGGTACTGCAGCATCAATTCAAAGTGACAGGAGACAACATTTGTCCAGTATGGTTACAAACTATTTTTCATCCCTTATCGACGTTCTCCCTCAACCGTCATTCCCATTTGATTACTGGGCATCCAAATTAGACACCTGGCCAGAATTGGCAGAATATGCATTGCAGGAGCTTGCTTGCCCGGCAGCTAGTGTCCTATCAGAAAGAGTATTCAGTGCTGCAGGTTCAATACTAACAGAAAAAAGGACTCGTCTGGCTACCCAAAATGTAGATGATCTAACCTTCATTAAAATGAACCACAACTGGATTTCAAAATCTTTTGCCCCACCCTGCCCGGCTGACACCTAGCTTTCCTATGAAAAGGTCTTGCCTGTGGACTATTCTGAATGACTTTTCCAATCTCGTAATTTTCTTCACCTGATTGTCCAGCATACGACATGTTTCCACCTCACGAAATGGCCAAACTCCCCACACGGGGCCGTGCTATCGCCACTTTGCGCTTGGACCCTTGAGAGTGCTGTTTGTCTGAAGAGGTGGGTGTGGCCGCTTTTGGTCGACGGCACTGCCACTGGGTCCCTCATAGTACAATAAAGTGTCTCTGGCGGTGGTGGTGCGCACCCAACGTCAGACACACCGTTGTAATATGAGGGGCCCTGTGCCTGTACCGCCGGCCACAAGACAGTTCCCCCCCCCAGCTCAAACAGTGCTCTACCACTAGCAAAATTATCTCTCACAGCTTCACCAATGTGTAGTCTAGGCGCTGACATCCTTCAATGCCTGGCACTGACAATACCATTGTTTTGACATTTTTGTTATGTTAGGCCTTCGAAGCCTGTCTGCGGTCCCTTCTTTCTACAACTACTACACTGACCAGGCCACTGCTGGCCGTGTTACCCTGGAACCAATTTAAAAGTGCCTACAGTCAGCCCAATTTTGTTATGTTAGGCCTTCGAAGACTGTCTGCCGTCACTCCTTCCACTAGACTTCCACTGACCATACACTGCTGCCCATGTACCCCTGGAACCAATTTAAAGTGCCTACAGCCAGCCCAATTTTGTTATGTTAGGCCTTCGAAGCCTGTCTGCGGTCACTCCTTCCACTAGACTTCCACTGACCAGACCACTGCTGCCCGTGTACCCCTGCAACCAATTTAAAAGTGCCTACAGCCAGCCCAAGTTTGTTATGTTAGGCCTTCGAAGCCTGTCTGCGGTCACTCCTTCCACTAGACTTCCACTGACCAGACCACTGCTGCCCGTGTACCCCTGGAACCAATTTAAAAGTGCCTACAGCCAGCCCAAGTTTGTTATGTTAGGCCTTGGAAGCCTGTCTGCGGTCACTCCTTCCACTAGACTTCCACTGACCAGACCACTGCTGCCCGTGTACCCCTGGAACCAATTTAAAAGTGCCTACAGCCAGCCCAAGTTTGTTATGTTAGGCCTTGGAAGCCTGTCTGCGGTCACTCCTTCCACTAGACTTCCACTGACCAGACCACTGCTGCCCGTGTACCCCTGGAACCAATTTAAAAGTGCCTACAGCCAGCCCAAGTTTGTTATGTTAGGCCTTCGAAGCCTGTCTGCGTCCCGTTCTTTCAACTACAACTACACTGACCAGGCCACTGATGGCCGTGTTCCCCTGGAACCAATTTTAACTTGCCTACAGCCAGCCCAATGTTAGGCCTTTGATGCCTGTCTGCCGTCACTCCTTCCACTAGGCCTCCACTGACCTGTCTATTGCTGCCCGTGTACCCCTTGAACCAACATCATTAAATATAAAAAAAATTAATTTGATTATAAAAAATAAGATCGTGTTGAGATCTCAAATGCAGACATTTTAACAATCAAAACAAACACACAACAAATATCTGGAACTGTACTACAAAGGTCCAACAGCTACAATTTCTTTCTCCTGCAAGAAGTTAACTGAAAGTTTTTTGGAGTTGTTAACACAGATATGGCATCCACCGAGTGTTGTCCTGTCGCGTCTCCTTTAAATTATTTCCAATAAGATGTTAAACTATTAATTTAATAAAATCAATAATTAAAAAAATAATTGAGTAAGTCAAAAGCACATTGCAAATAAACATTAATTACAAATCAAGAAGCATGGCGCGTCCGAGGGTGAGTAGATACCGAATAAGAATATAATCACCCTCGGACGCGCAATGCTTATTTACAACAGCCTTCCTTCCTAAGAATCAGCCCTTCCGTGGTGTAGAGAGAGGTTGTGTTACACTCCAAGGTGTTCCCCAGGTTGCCTTTCCTGAGCTTCGATCTTCCGGCTCTCGTTTAGTAGCTGTTGGAAACTACGCTGCATTAGGCCTACTAATTGTGTATGGGTGAAACAGTGGCGCATCTGCGGTCCCTCCTTCCACTAGGCCTCCACTGACCTGTCTACTGCGGCCCGTGTACCCCTTGAACCAACCTAATAAAATATTTAAAAAATTAATTTGATTATAAAAAATAAGATCGTGTTGAGATCTCAAATGCAGACATTTTAACAATCAAAACAAACACACAACAAATATCTGGAACTGTACTACAAAGGTCCAACAGCTACAATTTCTTTCTCCTGCAAGAAGTTAACTGAAAGTTTTTTGGAGTTGTTAACACAGATATGGCATCCACCGAGTGTTGTCCTGTCGCGTCTCCTTTAAATTATTTCCAATAAGATGTTAAACTATTAATTTAATAAAATCAATAATTAAAAAAATAATTGAGTAAGTCAAAAGCACATTGCAAATAAACATTAATTACAAATCAAGAAGCATGGCGCGTCCGAGGGTGAGTAGATACCGAATAAGAATATAATCACCCTCGGACGCGCAATGCTTATTTACAACAGCCTTCCTTCCTAAGAATCAGCCCTTTCGTGGTGTAGAGAGAGGTTGTGTTACACTCCAAGGTGTTCCCCGGGTTGCCTTTCATGAGCTTCGATCTTCCGGCTCTCGTTTAGTAGTTGGTGGAAACTACGCTGCATTAGGCCTACAAATTTGGTATGGGGTGTAGAGACAGGTTGTGTTACACTCCAAGGTTTTCACCAGGTTGCCTTTCCTGAGCTTCGATCTTCATGCTCTCGTTTAGTAGGTGTCGGAAAGTAGGCTGCATTAGGCCTACAAATTGGGTATGGGGTGGAGAGAGATGGTGTGTTACACTCCAAGGTGTTCCCCAGGTTTCCTTGCCATTGCTTCGGTCTTCCGACTCTCGTTTAGTAGTTGTAGAAAAGTACACTGCATTAGGCCTAAAAAATGGGTATGGGGTGGAGAGAGATGGTGTGTTACACTCCAAGGTGTTCCCCAGGTTGCCTTTCCTGAGCTTCGATCTTCATGCTCTCGTTTAGTAGGTGTCGGAAAGTAGGCTGCATTAGGCCTACAAATTGGGTATGGGGTGGAGAGAGATGGTGTGTTACACTCCAAGGTGTTCCCCAGGTTTCCTTGCCATTGCTTCGGTCTTCCGACTCTCGTTTAGTAGTTGTAGAAAAGTACACAGCATTAGGCCTACAAAATGGGTATGGGGTGGAGAGAGATGGTGTGTTACACTCCAAGGTGTTCCCCAGGTTGCCTTTCCTGAGCTTCTATCTTCAGGCTCTCATTAAATTGTGGTTAAATGGAACAACTGCATTTGGCGTACTAGTTGGTTTGGGGCCTACTATCGGTGTCTGCCACTCCTTGCTGTTCTCCTGGTTTCCTGTCCTGAAATACCATTTTCAGCCTCTCGTTAAGTAGTTGTTAATGTTAGACTGCATTTGGCCTACTAGTTGGGTTGGGGCCTACTATCGGTGTCTGCCACTCCTTGCTGTTCTCCACTGAACAAAGCTGTGCCGCCTGTTTACTACGGTTGCCAATTTTGAACTGCATTTCGACTACTTACTGATTTGGCCCTACTCTCTGTGTCAGCCTCTCATTCCAGTTGTCCTCCACTGCAATGCCCCCTGGTTATTCCTGTGTTACCAATTTTGAACTGCATTTAGCCCACTTTCTTCTTTGGGCCTATATCTGTGTTTCCACTTCATCGTGCCCATTGCCCAGCCAGTGATAGATGAGTCTGCTGGTACATTGACCCATAACGCAACATTCCCCGTGCACGCTACACAACAACATTGTGACCCTGCTGAAAGTCAGGTTGCTCTTCCCGCATACCATACCACCTTACACGGGGACAAAGAGGAACGTGCAGATGAAAGTGCAGGTTCCTTCATCAGGTGGGGGGAGGAATACTAGTTGGCGACGTCACTGGCACAGGGCCTCTCATAGTACGCAAAAGTGTTGCTGCCGGTGGGAGGCGCCCCCGCCGTGCAAACACACCGCTGTACTTTGAGGGGCCCTGTGCCAGTGCCAATGCCAACGAGTGGGCCCCCCCTGCTTGCTCAGGTTCACAGCACTTGCAAAGTTGAAATACTTACCTCTCCCTGCTCCACTGCCGTGACGTGGTCCAGATTTCCTGGGCCCACTAATTACTTGAACCAGCCCTACCCCCCACAACTTTAGCCAAATGACCCCCAATTTCAAATGCCTTCCAATTATTATAAGGTAAATTACGCTTGACAAGCTTCATTAAGAAGAATGGATGGTTTTGACATTAAAATGGCCACTCTAGGTGTTTTCCTGGCCCCCACTCACTGCCGACTATGCTGCCCCATTGACTTGCATTGGGTTTCGTGTTTCGGTCGATCCCGACTTTACGTCATAATCGGCCGATTTCACTCGACCCGACTTTGGACATAGTCGGGTTTCGCAAAACCCGGCTCGACTCTAAAAAGGTCAAGGTCGCTCAACTCTAATGTCCATAAATATTGAGCCAGTTCTTAGATAAGGATTGTTTTACTGGGGTCTGGTTCTGTTGTGATGACCCCTCATAGTCTGAGAGGCAAGTTCCTTAGTTGATGTAAAAAGACATAAATCCATGCGACACATTCATTCCTGCATTAAGACTGTGAAAGGTCGTCATCAGTTTATATTCCCAGACTCTTCTGTCTCTCAGATTTGAAGCTACCTTTTAACACAAGAGACCTGTGTAGTCTCCAAAGCTTGCAATTTGTTGCCATCTTTTCAGTTAGCCATTAAAAGGTATCAACCACTGAGGACTCTCAATTCTAAATATTTTTCTATCTACTGGCTATCACGGTACCAAGATATATTTCTTTCTGCAATCAGTAATGGTTTGAGAATCCATGTCATCTGCTGGTGTAGGTCCACTGTGTTTTATCAAGACCAAAGTCAGCGCAGCCATCTACCAGGAAATTTTAGAACACGTCATGCTTCCCTCTGCGACAAGCTCTTTGGAGATGGAAATTTCATTCTCCAGCAGGGCTTGGCCCCTGTCCACACTGCCAAAAATACCAATACCTGGTTTATAAACAACAGTATCACTGTGCTTGATTGGCCAGCCAGCTCGTCTGACCTTAACCCCATAGAAAATCTATGGGATATTGTCAAGAGGAAGATGAGAGATGCCAGACCCAACAATGCAGATGAGCTGAAGGCTGCTATCAAAGCAACCTGGGCTTCCATAACACCTCAGCAGGGCCACAGGCTGATCGCCTCCATGCCACGCCGCATTGATGTAGTAAATGATGCAAACGGAGCCCCGACCAAGTACTGGGTGCATTTACTGAACATACATTTCAGTATGTTAATATTTCAGATTTTAAAATCATTTTTCAAGCTGGTGTTATAAAGTATTCTAATTTACTGAATACTGGCTACAGTGGAATTTCAGCCTCCTGTCTGCTTGGCAGGACTGTCTGGGTTTCCTAGAGATAAGCAGCTCCTGATCCTCTGTGCACCAAGTGATCCCATTCATTGGCTTCGGGATGAAATCATGGTGAGTCCTTCATAATCTATATATTAGGTTGCTTCAGAGGTGTGCATACAGAGATCGAGAAGATAAACCTGGTAATACATTTTAACCTATCTCTCTGGGAGTTCTGGCTGTGTGACAGCTGGCTACATCACCCCTCCCCCTTCCCTGCCTTCAAAATATTGTGAAAGCTTACAAGACTGCAGTGACTTTTTAGAATGTCGGCGAAGGAATAGGAGAGAACTGCCTAGACTTTTAAGATGGCAGCAACGGGGTTTTTCCCTTTCGCCACGACAGCACCCCACTGGAGAGAGGGATCCGCCCCGCAGGAACAGGAAACCTACCGAGAAATAAAAGGGGGCGGTCCGCCTCTCCTCCTCAGTTTAGGTTTCCTGTTCCTGCGGGAACAATCCAGGAACTACAGGACATACCTGGGCTAGCATGCCGCCTGCGCGGTATCCTTGAGAACGGCAGGGGCTGCAGCTCAGAAGCAGCGTCGGGGGAGTTCCGTTAGACGGCTCCCTCCTCAGCTGGTGGATGGAGCAGACGGCCGGGTCCGGGGAGGGCCGTCCGGCGTCTTCTCCGGCGTGCGGTGCGGCAAGGAGCCGGGTAAGAGAATCTCCATTGCGGTCCGGCGCTGAATCCCGGACCGCGCATGCGCCGACCGCCGCAATACTGGCTACCCCGGAACTGAAGGAGTCACTTCCGGGGCGCCTAGGCCGGATCTGGGGCGGGAGAGCCAGCGGCAACCTGCGCATGCGCATTGCGCAGCGGGGAAAAGAAAAAAAAAAAGAGGAAAAAGGGTGTACTATTTAAAAACGCCCAGAAACAATAATGCGGCGAGGCAGAGATGTCATCCCCAGGTGCCATGGACCCCACAGCTGGAGATCCAGTGCCCCCCACCAAAGATCACACCAAAGGATCCTCGGAGTCCGCTCGTAAGAGTGACGGTTCCAGAACAGGATCTCGGCCTTCTGATCCGGTACTATTCGCTTCACTGGGTGAGTGTTTAAACTCTGCCTATTAAGCTGACGCTGTCTCCCTATTTCTCTCTTTTGTCTCTCTCTCGCTACTTATTACGCCCAGTCTAAAAAACGACAAAAGTCCAAGCATAAGGAATGTGCCTTGTGTAGCCAGCCCCTTCCGGACTCATACCCCAAAAAACTGTGCAAAGACTGTTTCAAGGAAACAACTCAGGGAGCGACAGTGTCCGTTACGGACTTACAGGCCATTATTAGAGAGGAGCTTAAAAATATGACCCAGGAAAAACCGCGTAAAGCTAAGTCCAAAACACCAACACTTATGTCAGACTCCGAAAGTGACCAGACGGTACTGTCAGAAGCCTCCCTATCATCATCATCATCATCATCTTCCTCAGAAATCGAGGGGCGTTCATGTTTCCCCTTAAACAGTGTGGACAACTTGGTAAAATCAATCCGCAATACCATGGGGTGTGAGGAGGTAAAGGGTGCGCAAACCACGCAGGAAATTGTTTGCGGGTTTGGCAGAGAGAAAGAGGAGATGTTTTCCGGTTATACCAGCGGTGAAAGCATTAATTAAAAGAGAGTGGGAGAAGCGGGATCAAAGAAGCTTTTTGCCCTCCGCGTCTAAACGTAAATATCCGTTTAGTGATGAGGAGCTCCTTTCATGGACCAAAGTGCCTAAGGTCGATGCAGCCGTAGCTTCTACCTCCAAGCAATCCACTCTGCCTGTGGAGGATGCGGGACTTCTGGTCGATCCATTAGATCGCAAAGCTGAATCATCCCTTAAGCGATCTTGGGAGGCGGCTACAGGAATTTTTAAACCTGCAGTAGCCAGCACCTGCGCTGCCCGGTCAATGATCATTTGGATTGATCAGTTGGACCAGCAGATCGATAATAAAGTTTCGAGAGAAAAACTTAGAGCGGCCATCCCCTTAATACGTGGAGCAGCAGCTTTTATGGCGGACGCATCTGCCGACTCGCTTCGGTTAGCAGCGAGATCCGCAGGTCTTGTGAACAATGCAAGACGCGCACTTTGGATGAAAAGTTGGAAAGGGGACGCGCAGTCTAAATCCAAAATATGCGCAATCCCATGCGAGGGTGAGTACCTCTTTGGCAAGACCTTAGATGAGATACTCAAAAAGGCAAAGGACAGGAAGAAAGCTTTCCCTGATTCCTCTATTCCCTTTTACAGGAGAGCCTTTAAGAGGAGACCGTTTGGTAAAAGGAGGCAAACGGATAGGTCTACAACATGGACTGCTAAAGAGGACAGGCAAAGAGGTACCATGTTTAGAAGACCCAACCTCCCAAAAGACAAATTCTGAGGATATACCAGTAGGGGGCAGACTGAAATTTTTCGCCACACAATGGGAAAAAGTAACATCTAGCTCGTGGGTTTTAAACATCATCCGAGATGGAATTAAACTACAATTCTCTCGTGTTCCCCACGAGTCATATATTATAACATCCCTCAGCTCGCCCGCACAACAGCAGGCTCTAGAGCTAGAAATTCAAACCCTATTATCAAAGCGGGTTTTAGTCCAAGTCCCCGAGGGACAGGAAGGCAGAGGATTCTACTCTCCCTTATTCCTGATTTCTAAACCCAACGGTTCTTTCAGGACCATCATAAACCTTAAAAAGCTCAATTCATTTGTTAAAAACCATACATTTAAGATGGAAACCATTAGATCCACTATAAAACGCCTCTTTCCAAACTGTATGATGGGGGGCATTGATTTGAAAGATGCTTATTATCATCTCCCTATCCATGACAGATACCAAAAGTACCTCAGAGTAGCAGTGACAATCAACGGCGAGATTCATCATTTCCAGTACGCAGCCATGCCCTTCGGCCTTTCAACAGCACCGAGGATCTTTACCAAGATAATGCTAGAGGTGATGGCCTACCTTCGCCAAAAAGAAACCTTAATTGTTCCCTATCTGGATGACTTTTTGGTCATTGGAAATTCAGTTACTCAATGTGCTGATCGTTTGGCTCATGCAATTTCCTCTCTACAGGATTTAGGCTGGATAATCAATACCGACAAATCCAGACTCACTCCGCTATCCTGCCAGGCGTTCTTGGGGTTCCATATAGACTCCGTATCTCAAAAGTGTCTCCTGCCTCAGGTAAAAATACTACTGATCAAACACAAAGTCCTAGCGGCGATAAACAATCCACGTATATCCCTAAGACAAGCTATGTCCTTACTAGGATCTCTTATCTCTTGTATACCTGCGGTAAAATGGGCTCAACATCATACCCGTACACTGCAACACCAGATTTTACAAGAAGATAGACGGTTATCTGGTCACCTAAATGTGAAAATAACCTTATCTCAGGAAGTTTTAACTTCCTTAACGTGGTGGCTGAATTCAGACCATTTAATGAGTGGTGTTCCATGGATAATAACACCATCTCATACCATAACCACGGACGCCAGTCCTCATGGATGGGGCGCTCATATGGGGAATGATTTTTGCCAAGGGCTTTGGAACATGGAGGAAAGCTGCTATTCCTCTAATGTTAAAGAATTAAATGCAGTAAAATACGCCTTATGCCATTTTCTCCCACAGCTACGAGGGAAAGACGTCAGAATCCTTTCCGACAACACCACCACAGTGGCGTATCTAAACAGGCAAGGAGGCAAGCGATCAGAGACTCTGATGTCTTCTGCTACAGAAATCCTGAATCTAGCAGAAAGTCACCTAACATCCCTTACTGCACTGCACATAAGAGGGGAAAACAACCAGCAGGCAGACTTCTTAAATCGACACACCTTGAAACAAGGAGTGGTGCCTAAACCAGCAGATTTTTCGGGATATAGTATCCCTATGGGGTCAACCTCAAGTAGATCTCTTCGCCACAAGAAGAAACAAAAAAAAGTCCGGAAATTTGCCTCCCTATCTCTAGCGGATCAACCGGACATTCTGGACGCTCTCCAAGCCCCTTGGCAGTTCAGTCTAGCATATGCTTTTCCGCCGATCATACTGCTGCCCCAAGTCATTCGCAAAATCAGAACCGAAGGAGCGAGGGTGATACTAATAGCTCCATTCTGGCCCAAGAGACCATGGTTCTCGTGGCTGCAAACCATGTCGGTCTCAGATCCTTGGGTCCTCCCCTCAACACCCAATCTTCTCTTCCAGGGTCCGTTTTTCCACCCTCAAGTGGACAGTCTACATCTCACGGCCTGGAATTTGAGAGGCAGATGCTAAAATCAAGGGGGTTCTCGGAGGGATTGATAAACACGCTCCTCCAGAGTAGAAAACCTTCCACTACAAAAATTTACACAAAAATATGGAAGAAATTCCTACAACTCCATACATCTTCAAACACCTCAGAAATTCCAATACAGTCTATCCTGGAATTTCTTCAAAAAGGGAGAGAACTAGGTTTAACTGCAAACACCTTAAAAGTTCATGTTTCAGCACTAGGAGCTCTCTATGGCCATAACATTGCAGGGAATAGATGGGTATCCCGATTTTATTACAGCCTGTGAACGGATAAATCCAGTTAATATACCTAGAGTTCCTCCCTGGGATCTAAACTTAGTTTTACAAGCCCTAACAGACTCTCCATTCGAACCAATAGATTCAATACCAATCAAGATCCTATCACTAAAAACGGCCCTCTTCAGCCAGGAGAATCAGTGACATCCAAGCACTCTATAGATCCACCTTTCCTGCTAACTTTTCAGGATAAGTTGGTCCTTAAACCAGACCCTTCCTACCTTCCCAAAGTAGCTAAGACATTCCATAGGTCTCAGGAAATAATCTTGCCCACTTTCTTCAGTAATCCTTCCACTCCTGAAGAACAAAAGTACCACACTCTAGATGTTAAAAGAGTAGTGTTAAAGTACATTGAAAGAACCTGTAGCTGGCGACAGTGTAGGGCTCTGTTTATTTCCTTCCAGGGTCACAAGAAGGGTCATGGAATAACGAAAAGCACGTTATCCCGGTGGATCAGAGAGTCTATCAGACTGGCCTATTCCGCGAGTAAAGAAAACCCTCCGGAAGGCATAACAGCGCACTCTACCAGAGCTATGGCATCCTCCTGGGCAGAAAGGGGAGAGGTCCCAATTGAGACTATATGTAAGGCGGCAACTTGGTCAAATCCCTCTACATTCTATAATCACTATAGGCTTGACCTATCGTCAACTTCTGACCTAGACTTTGGCAGGACTGTCCTCAGCACGGTGGTCCCCCCCTAGGTGATGGTCTCTGTAAGATCTCCAGTGGGGTGCTGTCGTGGCGAAAGGGAAAAAGCCGGATTACTCACCGGTAATACTCTTTTAGTGAGTCCACGACAGCACCCTCTTATATCCCTCCCTATATTAATATAGTACTTACTATTGAGTAAAATTCTTTTAATCATATATGAGCAAATAAGTTTGAAAATGAAATAAATTATATTTGCCTAATACTGGCGGTCCTCCGGGTACTCTGAAATCAAAACTGAGGAGGAGAGGCGGACCGCCCCCTTTTATTTCTCGGTAGGTTTCCTGTTCCTGCGGGGCGGATCCCTCTCTCCAGTGGGGTGCTGTCGTGGACTCACTAAAAGAGTATTACCGGTGAGTAATCCGGCTTTTCAGCAGACTACCATCAGCCATGGTAAACTATCGGCATACTGTGATCACTAGGGTTGGGCGAAACGGATCTGACAAATTCAAAAATCGACGACTTTCGGCAAAGTCGGGTTTCATGAAACCCGACCCGATCCTAGTGTGGGATCGGCCATGAGGTCGGCAATCTTTGCGCCAAAGTCGTGTTTCATATGAAGGAGGAGTCAGAGTTTGGGCAGCGTGATGACATAGGTCTCGGTCCCCACCATCTTAGAGAAGGGCATGACAGTGATTGGCTTGCTTTCTGCGGCGTCACAGGGGCTATAAAGGGGCGTGCACGCCGACCGCCATCTTACTTCTGCCGATCGTAGCATAGGGAGAGGTTGCCGCAGCTGCATCAGAATAAGGGATAAAGTTAGGGAGGGAAGATTAACCCCCAAAATGTTTGTGCTGTAACGATTTCCACTGTCCAACACCACCATTTGTTTGCAGGGACAGTGGAGGCTATATTTTTGTGCATCAGCTCTGTAGCTTATTAGGCTGCCTTATAAGGCTCCCTGATGGCTGCATTGCTGTTTGCACGCCACTGTGCAAACCAACTGCTTTTTTAAAAGCAAAAATCCTGTTGCTCCTTTCTGCACAGTTATCTTGTTTATTTGTCCACACTTTGGTGTGCAGCAGTCCTTTTTATTGCTGCCATACTTTTCCTGAGATCATTGTAGGGAGATTGAAATTGTACTACAGTCCGTGTATTTTTTCATATATCAGCCTGCCACTTTCTGCCACTTACATTGTGTTTTATGCACAGGGCCTGAGTTTTGGTTGTTTCCCCCCTCCCCCAAAAAAGGGAGATTTAAATTCTCAACAAGTTTATATATACCTTCTACCTTGTTGTACAGTACCATATATTGGTTGGTATTTTGGTTAGGTTTTCTAAAAATGAGGAAGTCTGGTGGAAGAGCCTGTGGGCGGTGGTTGCCAGCTGGTACTGGTGGTGATGGTGCATCTGGTGTTAGTGGCAAAAGCACAATGGCACCTAAGGGTGTGAACTCTTCATTAAACCTTCATTAAAATGAACCAATCATGGATTTCAAATTATTTTGCCCCACCTTCCCCTGCTGACATGTAGCTTGCCTGAAAAATGCCCTGCTTTTGGCCTCCTCTTACTGACTTCACCAATTCCGCCATTTGCAGCTGCTGAATGTCCACCATAGGCCATTTTTATACCTCCCTAAATGGGCTGACTCCCCCCACAGGGCCATGGTCACCACCTGGTGCAAGCACCCGTGCGAGTGCCGTTTGCCTGGACAGGTGGGTGCGCCCTCTCTTGGGCGACGGCACTGGCACAGGGTCCCTCATAGTACAATGAAGTGTCTCTGACGGTGGTGGTGCACAACCAATGTCAGACACACCGTCGTAATGAGGGGCCCTGTGCCAGTACTGCCGCGCATGAGTGTTCTCCCCCCCCCCAGCTCGAACAGTGCTCTGCCACTTGCAATACTTACCTGTCCCTGCTCCACCACTGTGTAGTCTGTGCTGTTGAATCCTTCAATGGCACTGCCAATACAAATTTATTGAAATGATAGATAAAATATACAGGGGCCCTGGCCTCCATTTAGATCAGTTAATACTTTGCGCCTACTACAACTGTCTGCTACTCAGCAGAGGAGCCCACCCCTGTATCTAGCTATGCCACCTGTTTATTTATGACCAATTTTTTGGCAGACATTTAGCCCACTTTATTATTTGGGCCTACTAACTGTGTCTGCCACTCATTACAGTTTTCCTCCACTGAACAAAGCAATGCCGCCTGTTTAGTCCTGTTACCAATTTTGAACTGCATTTAGCCTACATTATTATTTGGGCGTACTAACTGCGTCTGCATTTAGCCTACTTTATTATTTGGGCCTATACCTGTGTTTCCTCCTCATCCTGCCCATTGCCCAGCCACTGCTAGATGAGTCTGCTGGTACATTGCAAGGGGAATGTAGTGGTCTGGGTCACTCTACACAGCCAGAATCTGACCCTGCTGAAAGTCAGGTTCCCCTTCCCGCATACTATACCACCTTACACAGGGACAAAGAGGAAGGTGCAGATGAAAGTGCAGGTTCCTTCATCAAGTGGGGGGGGGGGGGGGCAACTCGTTGGCAATGTCACTGGATTCACACAGTTATTTTCTCCACTTTTTTTGGTGTTTTTTTTTTTTGGTGATTTTAATGGTGTTTTTAAGTAGAATATGCTATGACCATAATTTAGTTTAAAGGCCTTAGTGAAAAATGAACACACTAATATATTTGTTTTGGCTTGTGGGGTTTTAGTGGGATAGCAAGGACTCTTACAGATTTCATATTTCATAAGTGCAGGTTCCTTCATCAGGTGGGGGGGCATACTCGTTGACGACGTCACTGGCACAGGGCCCCTCATAGTACGCAAAAGTCTCTGCCAGTGGGAGGCGCCACCCGCCGTCAAACACACTGCCGTACTATGAGGGGCCCTGTGCCAGTGCCAACGAGTGGGCCCCCCCTGCTTGCTCAGGATCACAGCACTTGAAAAGTTGAAATACTTACCTCTCTCTGCTCCACCGCCGTGACGTATTCCACGTTTCCTGGGCCCACAAAAAACTTGAGCCAGCCCTACCCCCCCACAATTTTAACCAAATGACCCCCAGTTTTCAATGCGTAACTATTATAAAGTAAATTAAGATTGACAAGCTTAAGTAATAAGAATTGATGTTTTCGGCCCTTTAAATGGGCACTGTAGGTGTTTTCCTGTCCTCCACTCACTGCCAACTTTGATTCCCCATTGACTTGCATTGGGTTTCCTGTTTCAGTCGGCCCCTGACTATTCGCAATCGGCCGATTTCACCCAACCTGACTTTTGACAAAGTCGGGTTTCGCGAAACCCGACTCGATCCGAAAAAAGTAAGTCGCTCAACTCTAGTGATCGCATCACAGGGTATGAGAATGTGATGGTCATCTGCATCCTGCCCCGCAAGGAATGCGCCTCTTGATTTACGCTCCTAGAGATTGGCAGTGACATTGAAGTAGTTAAACGGCAGCAATCAGAGCTAGTACCTGCTCTGTATGGAGCTGGCTCCGTTCCTCAGCTAGCTCTTTACACAAAATAGCTCTCTAGTACTAAGGGACAGGTGTAGATGTCGCATGGAGATTTGTTCCTTTAAATTCCGCATATTTTTGATCTGAAAAGTGGTCTTTTAGGTGTGTTTTTGTTTGTTTGGTCAGAATGTCCTGCTGCAAAGACCCTCTAATGATCAGTCAAAATTTGCAGGAGAACCTGGCATCAAGCTTTCTTCTCTTATTGGGTAATTGAGGCATTACATGGTGTATGGGCATTACAAACTCAATTTTGAGAACTGACAGGCCAGGTCCACCAGCATGAGAAACTTTGGTTATGCCTAGATCAGTGCCTGTGGGTGTGCTGTATGAGCACTTACCGTATATACTCGAGTATAAGCCGAGATTTTCAGCCCAAATTTTTGGGCTGAAAGTGCCCCTCTCGGCTTATACTCAAGTCACGGTAGCGGTGGGGTCGGCGGGTGAGGGGGAGAGGGCGCTGAGGTATAGTTACCTAGTCCCAGCGATCCTGGCGCTCCCAGCCTGTCCCACGGTCTTCTGTGCTGCAGCTTGTTCCCCTCTTCAGCGGTCACGTGGGACCGCTCATTAGAGAAATGAATAGGCGGCTCCACCTCCCATAGGGGTGGAGCCGCCTATTCATTTCTCTAATCAGCGGTGCCGGTGACCGCTGATAGAGGAAGAGGCTGCAGCACAGAAGACCGTGGGACAGGCGGGGAGCGCCAGGATCGCTGGGACTAGGTAAGTATGTCGTATTCACCTGTCCACGTTCCAGCCGCCGGGCGCCGCTCCATCTTCCCGGCGTCTATCCGCTCTGACTGTGCAGGTCAGAGGGCGCGATGACTCATATAGTGTGTGCGCCGCCCTCTGCCTGATCAGTCAGAGCGGAGAGACGCCGGGACGGGACGCCGGGAGCTGCAATCAAGAGAGGTGAGTATGGCTTTTTTTTTTTTTTTTTTTTTATTGCAGCAGCGGCACAGATTTATGTGGAGCATCTATGGGGAAATATGAATGGTGCAGAGCACTGTATGGGGCACAGCTATGGGACAAAAATGAACGGTGCAGAGCATATATGGGGCACAGATATGGGGCAATATGAACGGTGCAGAGCACTATATGGGGCACAGATATGGGGCAATATGAACGGTGCAGAGCACTATATGGGGCACAGATATGGGGCAATATGAACGGTGCAGAGCACTATATGGGGCACAGATATGGGGCAATATGAACGGTGCAGAGCACTATATGGGGCACAGATATGGGGCAATATGAACGGTGCAGAGCACTATATGGGGCACAGATATGGGGCAATATGAACGGTGCAGAGCATATATGGGGCACAGATATGGGTCAATATGAACGGTGCAGAGCACTATATGGCACAGCTATGGGGAAATAATGATCTATTTTTATTTTTGAAATTCACCGGTAAATGCTGCATTTCCACCCTAGGCTTATACTCGAGTCAATAAGTTTTCCCAGTTTTTTGTGGCAGAATTAGGGGGGTCGGCTTATATTCGGGTCGGCTTATAGTAGTTAAAAGAACACCAATGTCCTCATATCATGCAGATTCTGCTTTAGGCATAGCCTAAATGTATTGCTTAAATAATGAGCGTTTTTAAACTAGTTTTCATTTTCCATACATATTGCTGAATGTTGACATTATTACCTTTAATAAAAAGTACAGTACCTGCAGTTAATGTCAGTTGAAATTTGCCTGTATGTAAAGTTTACCTTTTGTAATGTTTGACTGATCTCTGTAGGTCTTATTTTGTTTGCTTTTCACGGTCTTTTACTGTGGGGAATGATTTCTTTAACTAAGCATAAATTCTATGTTTCTAAAAGTCACTGTCCATACTGAGAGAAATAACATTTGTACGTCTGGGGAATCTGAAGAAACTGGTGTCCACATAGAAATACAGAAATGCACTCCCAGAACAGGATTTCTATGGAGTAACTGGATTTCTCAATGCTCGGTAGTAAAGGTGTGAGCAAGATGAGCGGTCTACAAATAAGACCTGAAGATAACATAGTAACATAGTTAGTAAGGCCGAAAAAAGACATTTGTCCATCCAGTTCAGCCTATATTCCATCATAATAAATCCTCAGATCTACGTCCTTCTACAGAACCTAATAATTGTATGATACAATATTGTTCTGCTCCAGGAAGACATCCAGGCCTCTCTTGAACCCCTCGACTGAGTTCGCCATCACCACCTCCTCAGGCAAGCAATTCCAGATTCTCACTGCCCTAACAGTAAAGAATCCTCTTCTATGTTGGTGGAAAAACCTTCTCTCCTCCAGACGCAAAGAATGCCCCCTTGTGCCCGTCACCTTCCTTGGTATAAACAGATCCTCAGCAAGATATTTGTATTGTCCCCTTATATACTTATACATGGTTATTAGATCGCCCCTCAGTCGTCTTTTTTCTAGACTAAATAATCCTAATTTCGATAATCTATCTGGGTATTGTAATTCTTCCATCCCCTTTATTAATTTTGTTGCCCTCCTTTGTACTCTCTCTAGTTCCATTATATCCTTCCTGAGCAACGGTGCCCAAAACTGGACACAGTACTCCATGTGCAGTCTAACTAGGGATTTGTACAGAGGCAGTATAATGCTCTCATCATGTGTATCCAGACCTCTTTTAATGCACCCCATGATCCTGTTTGCCTTGGCAGCTGCTGCCTGGCACTGGCTGCTCCAGGTAAGTTTATCATTAACTAGGATCCCCAAGTCCTTCTCCCTGTCAGATTTACCCAGTGGTTTCCCGTTCAGTGTGTAATGGCGATATTGATTCCTTCTTCCCATGTGTATAACCTTACATTTATCATTGTTAAACCTCATCTGCCACCTTTCAGCCCAAGTTTCCAACTTATCCAGATCCATCTGTAGCAGAATACTATCTTCTCTTGTATTAACTGCTTTACATAGTTTTGTATCATCTGCAAATATCGATATTTTACTGTGTAAACCTTCTACCAGATCATTAATGAATATGTTGAAGAGAACAGGTCCCAATACTGACCCCTGCGGTACCCCACTGGTCACAGCGACCCAGTTAGAGACTATACCATTTATAACCACCCTCTGCTTTCTATCACTAAGCCAGTTACTAACCCATTTACACACATTTTCCCCCAGACCAAGCATTGTCATTTTGTGTACCAACCTCTTGTGCGGCACGGTATCAAACGCTTTGGGAAAAATCGAGATATACCACGTCCAATGACTCACCGTGGTCCAGCCTATAGCTTACCTCTTCATAAAAACTGATTAGATTGGTTTGACAGGAGCGATTTCTCATAAACCCATGCTGATATGGAGTTAAACAGTTATTCTCATTGAGATAATCCAGAATAACATCCCTCAGAAACCCTTCAAATATTTTACCAACAATAGAGGTTAGACTTACTGGCCTATAATTTCCAGGTTCACTTTTAGAGCCCTTTTTGAATATTGGCACCACATTTCCTATGCGCCAGTCCTGCGGAACAGACTCTGTCGCTACAGAGTCCCTAAAAATAAGAAATAATGGTTTATCTATTACATTACTTAGTTCTCTTAGTACTCGTCGGTGTATGCCATCCGGACCCGGAGATTTATCTATTTTAATCTTATTTAGCTAGATAGATTCCTTGTAAACTATGACCAGCCACCAAAGCCGGGTATCCTGAATATAGCCTGACCCTTTATTTCCTTCAAGAATTAAAGGCATGTGTGCTTTATGGAATTCACTTTTTTTTTCATGGAGTATTTTTTTTTTTTTTTTTTCCTATTCTACGCTTTTTTTTTTTTTTTTTAAATTATGTGATGATCACCGAGGAAGGATGTGGTTTCACTGCAATATTTAATATTGTTGGCCCTTTTTATAGAGGTCTATTCCCTGGTAAGGCCATATCTTCAATATATGATCCAGATTTGAGCTCCACATGTTAGAACGGACATTGGAACGTTAATTCAAATGCGGCAACTGGATAATTTCATGGAGTTGAAGGCTTCTCCTACAATGAGGGGTTAAAAAAACTGTGCTTGTTTTAGCTTAGGGGGGGGAAAAAACTACTTAAGGCTACTGTGACGATGGTCACTTCACGACCAAGCTGTGAGTCAGAGGTGAAGGAGTCCAAGGTCAGAAGCCAAGAGGGGACTTCATAAACAGAACGAAGAGACAAAAACGTAGTCTGGTAACGTTCCGAGGTCCGAGTACTGGGAGGATAACGGATGAGAGCTGAAGGGGTTAAAAAGTGGATCGTCAGAATGAAGTCCAAGGTCAGGCAACAGTTCAACCATACAGAACTCGAGGCACAGGAAAGCACAAACCTCACAGGCTGAAGGTACATCTGGCAAAGTTGTGGGAGACACAGCTCCGTTAAGAAGAATGGCGATTAACTGGAATAGCGAACACATGGGGACAGCAGCTTCGGCACACTGAGGGGTGGGACCCTGACAGCTACCTTTCCACAAAGACCTTTTATGATTTTTTTTTTTTACATTGCATATTTTTGAGAAAAGTGACCTATTTTACTTATTGGGTGCAGAAGTGATGCAGAAAATCTGTAACATCGAACGCTCATTGTGGGAATGTAGTTAAAGGTTCATTCAAACATCTGTGCATGCACTGTCGGTAAGTTTCCAAAACTCAAGAGCCTCACATATGCTGAAACATTCACGCTTTAACCGAATTACATTGAAATCTGCATGAGCCCTTAAAGGGGTTGTCCACTACTAGGACAACCCTTTCTCGATCTGAATGTTTGCCAGTGCCATTCCAGTGGTGTTGATGCTCTTGTTCCCGGCACTGTCGTGCGGTTGACACAAGAGTCCGGTGCCCAAACAGCGCTGCCATCACTATCCCCCACCTTCTCACTAATTGAACATCAGCAGGCAGTCAGGGAAACGGTTGCTCTGACTTTCTCTTGATGTTTGATTTGTCCAAAGGCTTCAACAGATCCCAGTGATTCTGACAGTTTTCTCATGACATATTGTACTTCATGATAGTGGTAAAAATTATTTGATAGTACCTGCGTTTATTTGTGAAAAAAATGGAAATTTGGCGAAAATTATGAAAATTTCGCAATTTTCCAACTTTGAATTTTTATGCAATTAAATCACAGAGATGTCACACAAAATACTTAATAAGTAACATTTCCCACGTCTACTTTACATCAGCACAATTTTGGAACCAAAATTTTTTTTTGTTAGGGAGTTATAAGGGTTAAAAGTTGACCAGCAATTTCTCGTTTTTACAACACCATTTTCTTTTTAGGGACCACATCTCATTTGAAGTCATTTTGAGGGGTCTATATGATAGAAAATACCCAAGTGTGACACCATTCTAAAAACTGCACCCCTCAAGGTGCTCAAAACCACATTCAAGAAGTTTATTAACCCTTCAGGTGCTTCACAGGAATTTTTGGAATGTTTAAATAAAAATGAACATTTAACTTTTTTTCACAAAAAATTTACTTCAGCTCCAATTTGTTTTATTTTACCATGGGTAACAGGAGAAAATGGACCCGAAAAGTTGTTGTACAATTTGTCCTGAGTACACCGATACCCCATATGTGGGGGTAAACCACTGTTTGGGCACATGACAGAGCTCGGAAGGGAAGGAGCGCCGTTTGACTTTTCAATGCAAAATTGACAGGAATTGAGATGGGACGCCATGTTGCGTTTGGAGAGCCACTGATGTGCCTAAACATTGAAACCCCCACAAGTGACACCATTTTGGAAAGTAGACCCCCTAAGGAACTTATCTAGAGGTGTGGTGAGCACTTTGACCCACCAAGGGCTTCACAGAAGTTTATAATGCAGAGCCGTAAAAATAAAACAAAAATTTTTTCCCACAAAAATTATTTTTTTAGCCCCCAGTTTTGCATTTTCCCGAGGGTAATAGGAGAAATTGGACCCCAAAATTTGTTGCCCAATTTGTCCTGAGTGCGATGATACACCATGTGTGGGGGGAACCACTGTTTGGGCGCATGGGAGGGCTCGGAAGGGAAGGAGTGCCATTTGGAATGCAGACTTAGATGGAATGGTCTGCAGGTGTCACATTGTGTTTGCAGAGCCCCTAATGTACCTAAACAGTAGAAACCCCCCACAAGTGACACCATTTTGGAAAGTAGACCCCCTAAGGAACTTATCTAGATGTGTGGTGGGTGCTTTGACCCACCAAGGGCTTCACAGAAGCTTATAATGCAGAGCCATAAAAATAAAACAAAAAAATTTTTCCCGCCAAAATTATTTTTTAGCCCCCAGTTTTGTATTTTCCCGGGGGTAATAGGAGAAATTCGACCCCAAAAGTTGTTGTCCTATTTGTCCTGAGTACGCTGTTACTGCATATGTTGGGGTAAACCCCTGTTTGGGCGCACGGGAGAGCTCGGAAGGGAAGAAGCACTGTTTTTCAACGCAGAATTGGCTGGAATTGAGATCGGACGCCATGTCGCGTTTGGAGAGCCCCTGATGTGCCTAAACAGTGGAAACCCCCAATTATAACTGAAACCCTAATCCAAACACACCCCTAACCCTAATCCCAACAGTAACGCTAACCACACCCCTAATCCCAACCCTATTCCCAACTGTAAATGTAATCTAAACCCTAACCCTAACTTTAGCCCTAGCCCTAATGGGAGAATGGAAATAAATACTTTTTTTAAATTTTTTAATTTTTCCCTAACTAAGGAGGTGATGAAGGGGGGTTTGATTTACTTTTATAGCGGGTTTTTTAGCGGATTTTTATAATTGGCAGCCGTCACACACTGAAAGATGCTTTTTATTGCAAAAAATATTTTTTGCGTTACCACATTTTGAGAGCTATAATTTTTCTACATTTTGGTCCACAGTCATGTGAGGTCTTGTTTTTTGCGGGACGAGTTGACGTTTTTATTGGTAACATTTTCGGGCACGTGACATTTTTTGATCGCTTTTTATTCCGATTTTTGTGAGGCAGAATGACCAAAAACCAGCTATTCATGAATTTCTTTTGGGGGAGGCGTTTATACCGTTCAGCGTTTGGTAAAATTGATAAAGCACTTTTATTCTTTGGGTCAGTACGATTACAGCGACACCTCATTTATATCATTTTTTTTTTATGTTTTGGCGCTTTTATACGATAAAAACTATTTTATAGAAAAAATAATTATTTTTGCATCGCTTTCTATTCTCAGGACTATAACTTTTTTTATTTTTTTGCTGATGATGCTGTGTGGCGGCTCGTTTTTTGCGGGACAAGATGACGCTTTCAGTGGTACCATGGTTATTTATATCTGTCTTTTTGATCGCGTGTTATTCCACTTTTTGTTCGGCGGTATGATAATAATGCGTTGTTTTTTGCCTCGTTTTTTTTTTTTTTTTTTCTTCTTACGGTGTTTACTGAAGGGGTTAACTAGTGGGCCAGTTTTATAGGTCGGGCCGTTACGGACGTGGCGATACTAAATATGTGTACTTTTATTGGGGGTTTTTTGTTTTTTTTATTTAGATAAAGAAATGTATTTATGGGAATAATATTTTTTTTTTTTCATTATTTAGGAATATTTTTTTTTTTTTTCTTTTAACACATTTGGAATTTTTTTTTTTTTACTTTGTCCTAGGGGGGTGACATCACAGATCGGTGATCTGACAGTTTGCACAGCACTCTGTCAGATCACCGATCTCACTTAGAGCACTGCAGGCTTCACAGCACGTTGCTGCGGGGGGCTCAGGGAAGCCCGCAGGGAGCCCCCTCCCTGCGCGATGCTTCCCTGTACCTCCGGCACATCGCGATAATGTTTGATCGCGGTGTGCCGGGGGTTATTGTGCCGGGAGCGGTCCGTGACCGCTCCTGGCACATAGTGCTGGATGTCAGCTGCGATAGGCAGCTGACACCCGGCCGCGATCGGCCACGCTCCCCCCGTGAGCGCGGCCGATCGCGTATGACGTACTATCCCGTCGGTGGTCATAGGGGCCCACCCCACCTCGATGGGATAGTACGTCTGATGTTAGAAAGGGGTTAAATCACAGAGATATGTCATGTAATGTAATTAATAAGTAATATTTCCCACATGTCTACATCAGCATAATTTTGGAACCAAAATTTTTTGTTAGGGAGTTATAAGGGGTAAAAGTTGACCAGCAATTTCTCATTTTTACAACGCCAATATTTTTTAGGGATCACATCACATTTGAAGTCATTTTGAGGGGTCTCTATGATGGAAAATAACCAAGTGTGACACCATTCTAAAAACTGCACCCCTCAAGGTGCTCAAAACCACATTCAAGAAGTTTACTAACCCTTCAGGTGTTAGACAGGAATTTTTGGAATGTTTAAAAAAAAAAATTGCATTTAACTCTTTTTCACAAAAAATTTATTTTAGCTCCAATTTGTTTTATTTTCCCAAGGGTAAGAACAAATGGCACAACAACTTTTGAGGTCCAATTTCTTCTGAGTACGCCGATACCCCACATGTGGGGGTAAACCACTGTTTGGGCGCATGGCAGAGTTTATACCGTTCCACGTTTGGTAAAATGGATAAAGCAGTTTTATTCTTCGGGTCAGTACGTTTACAGATACCTCATTTATATTATTTTTTAATGTTTTGGCGCTTTTTGTACGATAAAAACTATTTTATAGAAAAAATAATTATTTTTGCATCGCTTTATTCTGAGGACTGTAACTTTTTTTATTTTTTCGCTGATGATGCTGTATGGCGGCTTTTTTTTTTTCGTTTTTTTTTTTAACGTGTTCACTGAAGGGGTTAACTAGTGGGACAGTTTCATGTGTCAGGTCGTTACGGACGCGGCGATACTAAATGTGTACTTTTATTTTTTTTAATTTAGAGATATATATATATATATTTTTTTTTTTTTTTTTTTTTTAACTTTGTCCCAGGGGGGACATCACTGTATTGTGACAGATCGCTGATCTGACACTTTGCAGAGCACTGTGTCAGATGAGCCATCTGGCGTGCCCTGCTCCTTGCTTACCAGCACCTGCTCTGGACCATGAAGTAGTTCCTGCAGGACCTGGAAGTAGCCCCGCGGCCATTATGGATCCGGGGCCTGCAGGGAGGAGACGCTCGGTACAAGGTGAGCACATCGCCTTGTACCGATCGTCTCAGGGAAGCACGCAGGGAGCCCCCTCCCTGCGCGATGCTTCCCTATGCCCCCGGAACACTGTGTGCCGGGGGTTAATGTACCGGAAGCGGTCCGTGACCGCTCCTGGCACATAGTGCCGGATGTCAGCTGCGATAGTTAGCTGACACTCGGCCGCGCTCCCCCTGTGAGCACGGCTGATCGCATATGACGTACTATCCTGTCACTGGGAATTAAGTCCCAGGTCACCTTGACGGGATAGTACGTTATATGGGATTAAGGGGTTAATGTCAACTCGATGTGTCATAAATGTGAGATAAAGAACAGGAGATCCCCTCAACATATTTGGGGTAACAAAAATCACATGAGCCACCTTTTTTTTAAAGTAAAATATAAAATGCTTTTAAGGTATAGGCCCAACAAGCCCACAAATAACATTTTCTGTTCTGATGTTTGGCCAAGGCGGTGTTGTTGAGAACTTGGGCCTCCAGATCTACACAACGCTGCCTTTGACAGGAATGAAGCACGATCTTTAGGCCCATGAGCAAAGCAAACATATCTTACAATCAAAGTAAGATATTATGAAAAAATAAATCACATTTTAAATGCCTTGGAAACCCATAAAGACGGTTTAAGTCAGCTGTTCCCTTTAATCGCAGCCACTTGCTACTGCGCAGGGAATGAAGAAAGATTGCGATCTATCACTGACCATAAATCAAATAAGGCATCAGGTGACGGGTTGCTTTTTCCACGATAACAAACGTGGACTTTGATTTGTCAACTTGTAAAGTCATGAGATGGGCATGAGATTGGGTGTACTGTCATGGTCTCTGCGTAAGAGAAAACCTTCACTGTGTTTATTTCCTGAAGCCTTATGAAATTCCTCTAGCTTTTAATATATTTCAAAGACTGAAATATCGGCTTTCTGCACATCTTGTGGTCCTGAATTACAAAAGAGATTGGAAATTGAAAGTGATGTTGGTGCGGTCAGGCTGTACCACCCACTCACGTAACATTAATGCCATGTGAGGGCTGGCAATAAGCAGAACGCTGTCCGACGGAGCTGTGAAGGCTGCAGACCATGAACAGTCACTGATGGACTGCAGCGCTCACATGGCATAATGATGTGAGTGGTGGCATACCCTGTGACACCATCACTAGAATGTCATCTGTCATGGAGGAAAGTTAGAAGGCCGTTCCTGAACCCACCTGCTGCACAGCTTGACACATGGAGCTGACGTGTTCCCATAAATTCTATGGCCGTGTGTTTTGTCTATGGACCATGTGCAGTGCTGTAATCCAGATTATTGGGTGAAGTAATCTACTGTTCTGAATAATCCAGCATATGATGGGTCATGGTGGATTAGTGTTAAGGTCAGATAATGCTAGTGGTAGCTTGTGATGAGAACAGAACATGAGGCCCTCACAAATGGTATCCATGTTCTACACTTTGCTGACTTTACATTCTAAAAGGCAAGGATAAGATAACAATGTGTAGCTGTTAAAAACTAGAGATTCTCCTAATTCATGGTTTAATTAAAGCTTTTCTAATCACTCAGTATGTCACATTGTTCTCAGTAGATTCCAATCAGAATTGTATTACTGCCAAAAGGAAACTGCTGACCGTGAGCACAAAACCAGTTTCGTTCAATCTTGTCCCTGTTGGTGTGCCACTAATTGCCATTCCGCATTGTTAGATGGCAGATTTTCTCCAGCGATATAAATTCTAGATTTCGCTGGTTTTGCTGATTTGAAAAGTATTTGTATAGTTAAAGGGGACTCTGCACAGAATGACTGTTGAATCCAAGTTCTGCCGCTCGGGGCATCATGGCACCTTTCCACCTGCTTGTTTTCCCTTTCGCCACCCTTTTTTGGCTCTAAAGAACAGTGGGGTGGAGCTAAAAGGGGGAAAGCAAGCGGGTGGGAAGGTGTATTTAAATGATTGGCTCCACATTCGTGCACTGAGTGGCGGTACTTAGTTTGAACAGTCATTCTGTGCTGAGAGCTAGGAGCGCCTTTACCGCCTGGCCGGTGGGTCTGCTGATATGGGCTTAGTCTGCAGGCTAATGGCGTTTGACACGTTATGGCGTCAGCACAGCAGAAAAGGTCCCGGCACGCACATGTAGATAATTACTACTTTTAATGGAAAGCCACAGCAGACATTTCATCCCATCCCAGGCTTTTGTTAATTGTGAATTAACATATACAGCAGAAACATAGAAAAATCCAAGAACATTACATCAATCTCATTTACATAGAGAAAAAAAAAAGATTCAAATATAAAATGAACCATGAACTTATAAAGTCATATATCAAACAAAAAATAAACAATCTAAAATATAACATTTACTATAATCAAAATCAACATCCAAGATTAACTACCGGTAATACATTCTTTTCAATGGAACTCTATGTATGCAAAGTGGATCAATGTCCTCATCAATGGGGAAAAAAGTTAATATTTCATTCATTATTTAACTTATTCATTCAATTTCTCATAACTACTTCAATGACTATAATGTTATATGGATATTTAATTGTACAAAAAGTGGCTGAATAAATTTCTGTAAATATCATTACTAGCAAAGAATAAATATCCACTTGCATGTTATATAATTCCATAAAGAGAAAATATGTCCAATAAGTCAGCGCACCTGGGACGTCTAGAATATAGGGGAGTGAGTAATATTCATTATATAATGCAGTTAATCTCGGTCTTTATTGAGACCATTAGGGGACAGAGTATTAAGGGTATAGATCCAATATGCCTCTCTATGAAGGAGCTTTTTAATATTGCCGCCCCTCCTGGGAAGAGAAACCTGTTCTGATATCTGATATTTAAGTTGTGCAATGGAGTGTCATTTTTCTTTAAAATGAAATGGGAGAGGTAATGAAATTTCCTGACATCTTTATAGTTGATTTGTTTATTAATTCACATACAGACTTGATGAGTACGGTATTTTCTCAGATCTACGGTATATCAAACATGGGCATGTAATTGACTAAATTACGTTAATAGATGTACATGTAAAAAATCCATTAATTTTAAATTTTCTTCCCCCTTAATTACGCTGTTGTATTGTGCACAATTCAAACATGGATAAGTCCCATCGTTCTAGTAGACAGAAACATTGCCAAGACTTCCAAGATCTGCACGTACCTCTTTATTCATAATATTAGGTCACTTTTTTTTTTTATTCAAAATTTTAAAGGTGAAGTTGTAAAATCTGCAATATCAGGATATGCCAGTGTGCCCTTATTTGGTCTACCTTTATATTCACTGGATGAGAATTTCTCATAAAAGGTATGCAATCTATTTTCAAAAGAGGAATTATTCCTAACGATTGTGCTAGTTACTGCTTCATTTAAAAGGTGTGATGGATAACCTCTGGAGTGACCATTCTCTAGCACTTCTGCAAGGTTCTGACGCTATCGAACGCTTGAAATGTGACCTAGGGATTTTTTTTTTCTTTGTTTTTTTATAAAGGGGTGTGCATGATTAAAGTGCGACAGACAATTTTTCTATAATATATATATATATCTATATCAACAAAAGTTCGAGTAACATTATAAATCTCATATATAGTCGGTAGTTAGTCATACAGTCACTACTGATAGGACAAGTGAATGGCCGATCATCAAATATAGAACAAAACCCAAAAGGATGATTAAAAAGGCCAAAGCTTTGTTATAAAAATATACAACTTTATTAAAGAACATCTTTTTATAAATCCAGAGTGAAACAGTGGATAAGACCACAGTGCATATAGACAACATAAGCGGGATGGGTGACCAGCGGCTAAAAATATTACATATGTTACCTACAAGTCATAGCATACATTGTATAATCAAAGTAAATCACTATACTCTGTAACCCCTATGGATAATAAAGATGAAAGAAATGTGCCTATCAGGAACTAAGGCTAGGGTAATAGTATCTGTGTAGCAATGGTACAAAAATAGCGCATACCAAAATGAACCCGGTCGCCAATAGTAGCTGTAGGAGGGGTGCAGGAGGAAGCCGGCGGTCACCACATCACCCCGACGCGCGTTTCGGCGGAGCCTTCGTCCAACCTATAGTGTCTGGTAAAGGTATGGAGTGAAGACCATGTTGCTGCCTTGCAGATCTGCTCGGTGGATGCACCTGCTCTTTCAGCCCAGGAGACTGAGGTAGCCCTCATAGAATGAGCCTTTATTCCAGCTGGGGGAGTCATGTTCTGGGCCAGATATGATTCAGATATAGCCCTGTTGATCCAATTCGCGATGGTACTTTTCGCAACTTTCCTCCCTCTATTTTGACCCGACAGAAAAATTTATATTGGTCAACTCTCCAGGGTCTGGTTTGTTCTAAGTAGTATAAGATTGTATGCCGAACATCGAGAGTATAGAACTCCTCCCCCTCTTTTGGATTTGCTTGATTTTGGACAAAAGGAGGGGAGGATGATGTCCTGTGACCAGTGGAAATCAGACATTGCTTTAGGGAGGACAGATCAAGACAGAATTAGTTTACTCTAAGTAAGATTCTATGGATAAAGCTTGTAACGCTCCTACACGTCTTGTTGTGATAATGGCAACAAGGAAGGCTGCTTTGTATGAGAGAAGTTGGAGTACAGGAAGACAGAGGCTCAAACGGTGGAAGTGTGAGACCCCTGTGGACCAAATTTAGATCCCAAGAAGGGGATGAGACTTTCCTGGGATGCAGTCTAAGGGCCGATATCCTGAATCTCTTAATCCAACGGTGGTTGGCTAAGTCTTGATCAAATGCAGAGACCTGAACCTTCAGAGTACTGGGTTTAAGGCCTAACTCTAGCCCTTTCTGTAGAAAGTCCAGTATTTCTGAAATATTTGAGTGGAAGGGATCAGGTAGACTAGGGAGACACCAGGATGAGAACTTCTCCGCACTTTATTATAAATGGCGTTGGTGACTGGTTTCCTGGATCTCTGCAAAGTAGTAATTACTGTGTCCGAAAGCCCTCTAGCATGCAACACCTGGGCTTTAATAACCAGGCAGCCAGATTTAGTCTTTGAGGATTTGGATGACAGAGAGGGCTCTGCAACAAAAGGTCAGAGTCTAACGGTAGATGAACTGGTCCATCTATCTGGAGCTCGATGATGAGATTGAACCAGCTTCTTGGCCACACCGGAGCTACCAAGATGGTTAGCACTTGATCCATGTGGATCTTCTGAAGAGTTTTTGCCAATATTGGAATTGGAGGAAATGCATATGCCAACCTGAAGTTCCGCTTCTGAGCAAAGGCATCCACCCCCTTGGACTTGTCCCTGGGGTTTAGGGAGAAATAGGCTTTAACCTGAGCATTTTTGCTTGAAGCGAGCAAATCTATTTCTGGTAGGCCCCAACGGTCTACCAGCATCATAAAAATTCCCTTGTTCAAGCTCCATTCCCCCACCTGTGTGTCCTGGCGGCTCAGGAAATCCGCCTGACGATTGTAAGACCCATTATAGATGGATGGCTGATAGGGAGAGAAGATGCTTTTTGGCCCAATGAAATATTCGACTTGAAATGGCCTTTAGACTGTCGAACCTCGTGCTCCCCTGATGTTTTGAGGTGGGCTATTGTAGTCATGTTGTCCAAATATACTCTGACGTGGCGGCGAGAGATCAGACTTCTCGCTGTCAGAAGAGCTTCCTCCACCGCCTTCAGCTCCCTCATGTTGGAGGACTTGGCACTTATCTTCTGACTGCAGCGCCCCTGGAATGGAGTCTGGGATACTATGCCCTCCCCAGCCTCTCTTGCTGGCACCGGATGTTATCATAACCAGAGGAGATTGAGACCAGCTTACCCCTCTGTGAAGGTTTTCGGGGTTCAACCACCAGGCAAGGGAGGCCCTTACACGCCCTGGAGTTTGCACCCTTTTGTTTTGTTCAATGAGCTGGGATTCCCGTTCCAGTTCTCGAGAACATGGGTTTGAAGAATTCTGGAGTGCGCCTGAGCCCAGGACCTGGATTGGATACATGGAGTCATAGAGCCTAGGACAGACATGGCTGCCCGAAGGGTAGGGAATTTTTGTTTTCAGAACTCTTGAGTCCTTTGCCATCACCGCCAGACGATGATCCTCTGGTAGCAAGGACATCTCTTTCCCAGTCTAGAAGGACACCCAGAAATCTTCTCGTTTTGGAGGGCTGGAGCTGAGATTTCTTTAGGTTTGGGAGCCACCGCAGAGACTGCAAAATGTCCAGAGATTTTGCCACATGACCCCTGAGAATCTGAGCAGAGGGACCTATGACTAGCAGATCGTCCAGGTAGAGCACAATGCTGATGTCCTGTCCTCGGTTATGACACTGCTTCTGCCATTATCCAGGAGAAAAAAAATAAATAGCAAAAATTTACCGCACATTCTAATGGAATGATTTGCAACCATCTGTGGAATTTTATTTTAGACAGAAAAAAAGTGCCAAGTTACAAAAATTGGTCCAAAACCCAGTAAAGTAGAGACACCCATGGGTGTAGTAGGTATAGTAATATTAGCAAATACCTCCAATTAGAAATGTAGTATAGTTTTTCTGATTTGCTATGTGCAGACAATGCAGGACCTTAGGTATCCATGGTTGCGAACAGTGACGGCTAGTTGCTAATGGTCGTAGCCATGGATACGTAAGGTCCCGCAATGCCTTTACATGAGGAAAGCGACGTAGTGAATCAGAAAAACTATACTACATTTCTAATTAGAGGTATTTGCTATTACACCTACAACCTATTGCGATAGGATCATGGGGATGGGAATTTCCCTTTTTTAAGGTTGACAAGCAGTATTCAAATGCCATTGCTGAGTTGTGCTGCCAGTATTATGACATCCACTGATTGGCTGCAGTGGTTATTTCAGTCGCTGGACAAACGATAGTCTAATATACACTTTTTTTTTTTTTTTGAACCTTTTAAGTAGCAGTGTCATTTCTGATAAGAATAACTATATCCTGCAGCCGCCTTTTGCATAATCCTAGACAGAATTTGAAAAGTTAAATCTAATTGACGTCGTGCTTTTTTCTCTTCCCACAGCAGTTAGATTTAAATCCCATTTTCAAGGTCTTGCTGCAATTTCTGCCAGTGATGGGATTTCATAGATGTGTTCACCTGCAAATCGCCCAGGGTAGCCATCAATGCAATGCGTTCTAAACTAGTTAGAATAAACCCGTCTGCGGCCGCTTCTAAGCTCCGAGCTCTACAAATTAAGGGATTTCTTGACTTCATACAGTTCTTATTTTTCCCTTGGTGTAAGTGTGAAATCACACTGATGCATCTTAAGAGGGAAAAGGCATAATAGAGTTGTTACTGCTGATTGTTCCATGCACAAGACTAGTCTAGTACCTTGGACAGCGGTTGGAATAAAGACCTAAAACAAGATGCAGAAGAGCAAAGACCACCCAGCTGCTGATGTCTGGCAGAGCAAGCACAGGAAAGCACTTCATGTTGTTCTTGCGGTCAAACCTTCATGGTGGCTGTTGTCCCTCTCCTTCTCACCCTTGCTCCTATTTCCACAATGTAATCTGTCTTCATTAAATGCAGATTTTACCTATAAATTGAGATTGAGTGATCAGTCCAGGAGGGGAAAGAAGCAAATTTCACAAATAAGATATATTACAAAGCTCTTATTTCTATGTACTATTGATTTATGGAAAAAAAAAATTCTGACCCTTTACAAACGTGCTCGCTTAGAATTAATGTGTCTGCGTTGTATTGATGTATAAACTCCGCAGGAACAGTCTGTAGTGTTTTGTTCTTAATGTACAAGACGGAGTCTAATAAGTTTCAAACTCTCGGTTCCATGTTTCTGCACTTCTGGAAGAAGGAACGTTTGGAACATGACAGGATGAGGTTATTATCTTTGAAGGTTTGTGCTTTACCGGAAGGCACAGGAGTGTGATCAGATGTAACGGCTTTCTTCAGACCTTCCGATAATCTGATTCTCTTGAAGGGGCCAGCTTTAATGCAGTAAGCAATGTGGGGAAAAAAGTTATTCTGTACAACATAGATATTTTAAACTTCAAGTGAACCGGTCTTATACTAATAAATCACTATTCCATGTTGTTGCTTTGCAATGGCTTCCTGATTGCAGATATATAGGTATTATATGCTTATGGCCCTGCGAGTCATCTCAAAAAGGCCGTTCAGGTGAATAAAACATGCCATCTTTTGCTAACGTCATACAGGCTGGGATGTCATTCCACTTCGGCCTATGCGCCATTTCACACATGCACAGTGAGGCAGCGCATTCTGGTCTCAACGTCACCAGCACATGGGCCAGGTGGTGCCTGGACCGGATTAGATGAATAAATGATGGCCAATAAGCTAGGTCATCCCGATGACTATTCAGTGGTAACTGGCAAGTAGCACGTGAACTTTAGCTTTGTGGAGAATTGTTTTTTTTTTAAGTGCCCCATTTATGTTGATACCTGCAATAAGTTTTCCTAAATGTGTTGGCGTGTATAAGATGCAATGGAAGTTTATGGATATGTGAACACAATGATCTGTGATTGTGACTTGTCTCCTTAGTCTGTTTATTTATTTATTTTTTATAGGGAATATTCAACATGGTCGTAGAAGTGCCACGCTGGACTAATGCAAAGATGGAGGTTAGTATACTATTGCATATGGAAAAACTCCATTCAATCGCCTTACAAAAGCTTCCACAATATACTGATACTCTGTATGCAGCACTTTACATGGATTCTCCTTTACTATTTGAAAATATGAAGAGCATCTTATTTTTTTCAGTTTTATTACCACCCACTTTTTCTCCTTATTCTGCATCTAAGTAAATGCAGTATTTTCATTTATTGGAGTGGTCTCCTACATTAACCCTGTTGTGTATGGCTACATACTAACATTAGCAATCAGCTGTGTTACTGGAGGAATTTAGGTTGCTTTCATTCCATTATACCCTAATTATCTAGTCTAAATCAGGCCATATCCTTTATTTGACCACTCCTAGACCATTAGCCGACATAAAATTAAACGTAGGGACTCATTCATATGTCTGTTTGTCAAATCTGAGTGTCATCAGTGTTTACTGCAAAAAAGACCCACACTTTGTATTAAGGCCGGAAAAACCGGTAGAGGAGAGATCAGCGTCCGCGTGTAATACTTGCGGCACAAGTGTTCTGCATCAGTACCACATGTACCAGCACTAGGGAAGTAGTACATTTAGTGCTGTTCCCCGGTGCACAGTGCTAAAGACGGCTCTCGTCAGTCTTCCCTGTTCTGCTAGCGATCAGCGCAAGCAGAAGAGAATGATGAGTTATATTCAACTGATAACGGCAGCAGCAGGTGGCGGCTGATGGGAGTATTCATTAGCCGCTGTCTGCCCTACAAATAAATAAATGGGGGGAAAAAAAATAACTAGCTGGGGCTGCAAACCTCAGCTGTCAGCGTTAGCAAGGTTGGTTATCAAGACTAGAGGGGTCCCCACTCTTTGTGGGGTTGATCTCACCTTTGTGTTGTCTGGTGACATCAAGCCCACGGCTTGGTAATGGAAAGACGTTTATAAGACACCTATCCATTGCTAATCCTATATTTGTATTGTAAATAAAGACACAGCAAGAAAAAAGTCCTGTAGTTGAAATAAAAAACAAAGCACACTTTTCCATTTTTATTTAAGAATATCCAACAAAGCACTTTATTCTGGCTGTGTCTTTATTTACAATACAACTATAGGATTAGTAATGGAGAGGTGTGTTATAGCCTCCTCTCCATTACTAAGCTATGTCACCTCTTTGTATTGTCTGGTGACATCAACCCCACAAATATGAACCCCACTTGCCACTGCCATAGGGCAAGTGGGAAGAGCAGAGCAAAGCACCAGAATTGGCGCATCTAAAGGATGTCTTTCCTGGGCGCATTGGGGGATATCCATGGCCCATTACCAGTTTGAGTGCCATCCCCCAACTATCTGCTTTACCAAGGCTGGTTGTCAAAAACCGGGGGGGAGGGCAAACCAGCTTTTCATAATTATTTATTTAAATATTTAAAAAAAAAAAAAAAAGTGTGGAGACCCCTCTGGTTATCAACAATTGTCTTGCTAAAGCAGACAGCTGGGGTTTGCAGCTCTTAGCTGTCAGTTTTGCCTGGCTGGCTATCAAAAATTTGGGGGTACCTGTTTTTTTTGCGCAGGTGGCGGGTAATGAATACTTCCATCAGCCAACGCCTACTCTCACTGTTATTAGCGGCAGCAGGTGTAGGCTGATGGGAGTAATTACCAACAGCGACAGCTAATATAAGTTGAGTATAACTCGTCATTCCCTGCTTGTGCTGATTGAGATTTAATGTATTAACTGTAAGCAATTAGACATGACCTAATTATTCTAATTTTGAGAGTTGCATGCAATCTATTCTGTGGCCGACCAGGGGCATAAACCCATTCACCTTTTGATTTTATATTTTCGTCAAAGGTTGTATCCCTGCCTTTGATGTGGGTTCGAACCCCAAGCCCACAAGGCCATAATGCACCTTTAACATGTGCCTTTACTGCCGTGGGTAGAGCAGTGCTCTGCCCACAGCTCGTAATCGGATGAATTCCGCTGTCACTCTGACAACAGGAGATAAGAGACAGCGGTTGGAAGCACTTCATTCATCCCGGCCATCGGTGCCTCTGTCATGTGATTGTGAAGGTTCGCGAGAGACGGTGATTTCTGCTATACTTAGCATGGCTGATGCAGCTTCAAGTTTCTTAAGGAGACTAAAAAGTAAAAAAACAAAAGTTAAAAATATACACAAGTTCAACATCACATCCCTTTATTAAAAAATACACATTGGTATCACTGCATTCAAAAAATGTCCGAGCTATCAAAATATAGAACTCAAGAATCCGTAAACGGTGTAACGAGAGAAAAAAAAATCAAAACCTCAGAATTGTGAGGTTTTTTGGCCACCACAACATTAATAAGAGACCATCAAAACATTATATGTACCCCAAAATGGTATCAATAAATGTCAGCTTGGTGCAAAAAATAAGCTCTTACCAGTCCCATATTCTGAAAAATGAAAGTGTTAAAGTTCTCAGAAAATGTAAGAAAAAAAATATCCGCTTGTTTCGCCAAGTTTCTGAAGTTTTCACCACTTATATATATTTTTTTTAAATATACCTATCCTATTTATTTTGTACTAGGAGTACTTGGTGAACAAAACAAATAAAAAAAAAAAAAAAATTGTTGAATTGCACTTTTTCAATGCACTTGGAATTTTTTTTTTCCCGCCCCATTTTCCATTGTATCATCTGAAATGGATGGTGTCAATCAAAAGTACAACTCGTTCTGCAAAAAAAAAAAGCCCTTACACGGACAGCTAAAATTGAAAATGGAGGGGTTAAATATTTTTTTGTAATTATAAATGTGTAAAATTCGCAGAGTACTTTTAAAACCAAGCAACTTTGCAATTTACATCTTGGTTAAAATTTTGGGTCTCAAGAACAAATGAATTTTTAATCTGTATTTTACTGCTCATTGCCTAGCTTCTCTGGCCACCTCTACAGACTGAGGTGGCCCTCTTTCTTGGGAAGGAGCCCAGCATTTACATTTCTGGCCAGTTTTAGTGCCTCTGCTTGTGGCATAGGAGAGCGCACAATTCGGCCCATGCCTCTGTTCCGAGCTATCGCGTCCGCTTCACACCCCCCCCAGCAAACCTGAAGCCTTGACACAGGGGAGCGGTGTGTTCGTGAAGAAAGAAGATGAGTATAACCCTTTTATATTCCTTGCAGATCCCACAAATTGTTTTCTCTAGTGTAGATTTTCATCTAATGTAATTCTTGAAGACCACTTCCCATACCGGTGTGAAGCTTAACCCATGAAATGTACAGTAGCCTTTTCTTATACTCTGTATGAAATTTTAAGATAATGCAACAAACTGTCGGAATGTGTTTATTGTGGCAATAATTCTCAGTCTTTAGTGTGTACAGAGTTGAAGAATGTCCTTTTATCAATACTAAGACCACTTACAGGTGAACTACATCACATTGATTAGCTTGTGACAATGGCACCTAACAAAAGTTGGTATACACTGGGCAGCAAGTGAAGCAAATTGCAAGTACACACATCATCACCAATTGCTGCATATCAACTGCATAGCTACTGACCAGTGAGGGATCCCACGCAAACTCATGTTCAGCACATAGTGCCCTCAATGTGCATGTCAATATGAGGACTGGGCCAGGAAGCAAAGAAAGAATGGCCCTTTCTGATGAATCGCGCCTCGTATTATAAAAAAGGAACAGACTGGCCCTTTATTCGCAGCTTACCTAGAGAACAGATTCCATAAAGATGTGAAAAAAGCTAGTCGGCGGAGATAGTTTGATACTTTGGGCAACGTTCTGGAGGGAGAACTTGGGTCCTAGCAGTCATCTGGATGGTACATGCCTGAACATTGTTGTAGACCAAATACTCCCAATTTTAGGAAATTGTGTTCACTAATGGTGCTGGCCTCCCCCTTTTTTATTTTTAATTTATTTTTTTTTAAATGGCATAAGGTGTCCTACCACACTACAAAAATTGCTCAGGAATGGCATGAAGAATGTTACAAAGATCAAGGTGATGATATGGCCTCTAAATTCCTCAGATCTCAATCTGATCAACATTGTTGGATGTGCTGGAAAAGCAAGGTCAATTTATCTCACCATCGCAGATGTTTAAGGTCTTGTAAAACGCTGTGATGGATACACGAGACTAGTGATGGGGTTCTTCGGTGTTACATGCTTTGAGGGGTCAAAGCTCTTTTGGCAGCACAAGTGACTTGTACAAGATTAGGTGGTTCTAATATTGTAGCTGGTGTATAATATACTCTAAACACACCGGCAGAACGGAATGTGATCATATTATGGGAACTCTTACAATATTTGAAACTTGAGGCTTTTGTATTCCAATGAAGGCTCCATGCAATGTCTATACATCCTCGACTCAGAAGGCTAAATTATCCAAAGGCCTTTTTATGGTTCACCTTAAGAAGCCGAATATGAGCTAACCGCAATGAATGAGAACAGAACATGACTCCGAATTGTTCGCAAACCCCCGGCTTGAAGTGCGTGGGCTTCTTGCTGACTTGTTCTCCAGCTCAGATGTTGTTCATGCCATGCTTATCCCTTTTTTTTTTTTTTCTCCTCGCTTATTCTTAACTATAGGAATTCATTCAGATCTTCCAGTAACCAGCTGCTGTTGCTTGTATTTCCAGATTGCCACAAAAGACCCATTGAATCCCATCAAACAAGATGTGAAAAAAGGCAAGCTCCGTTACGTGGCCAATGTGTTCCCTCACAAGGGCTATATCTGGAATTATGGCGCCCTCCCACAGGTAATAACAATCTATTCCAGCCACAAGCTCTGGATAAACTGGAACACTGGCTGTGCTTCTGAACAGTGGTGGTGATGCCAAGCGCTGTGTGGCATTTATGGATAGCGTCTTGTATAATGTGTGTAAAGTAGAGAATTTGTGCCAGAGGATTCCCATCACAAGCGTATAATCAAGAAACTATTTTTATGATTTTCTTATTGGTTTTGTTGCCGTTAGTGATTTTATTCTGTCCAGCTTCTATTCTTGGGGTTCTGGAATACAGAGCTGCTCTTCCTCTACATCTGGAAAGTTCACATATTTGTTTTTCAACTCTTTAAGACTGTTATTACACTAAACACAAGGATCCACTATCCCACCTCTGAAATAAAGACCTAAGGTAAAGGGCTAGGATTTTTCCATTCTGAGCTTTGGAAATGTCTGCACACACATACTAAATTGGCAAGAGGCATTTTACCAAATATACGAAGGGTGTAGAAAGACATGGGACATCCAAATATGCATTACAGTACATAAAAGTTCTTAATATTTTGATCAGACTGTATGAGCCCGCTGCCACATCACTGCGTTCTTCAAAATGGGTACCTAACCTGTCCAACAGCTATAGACACCATGCCCGCAGGAGGAGCGACCCATGGCCCACACTAAACCCATGCTGCTAGGCAAAGCCTCAACAATTCTGGGCAACAATGGCTTACACCCAGGGGTGGACATATCATTAGTCCAAGAAGTGAGGGGGCCCATATCTACCTCCAAAACATATGACATTGTCAATTATGCTGAGCTCTTGGGCTGCAAAGGGCCCATATACTGTTCTTGCACAGGGGCCCTTTTCTGTCTGTCCACAACACAGAGGTTTGGTGTGCCGTGGAATTGGGCTTATAAATTTCAATTAAAAAAAAAAAAAAAAAATGCTAACTCTGAACCTCATCATCAGTTTTGTTTAGGTCTCCAATGGGACAATACGAAGTATGGGCAGTACGGTGGTTCAGTGGATAGCACAGCAGCCTTGCAGCGCTGGAGTCCTGGGTTCAAACCCCACCAAGGACAACATCTGCAGAGTTTGTATGTTCTCTCCGTGTTTGCGTGGGTTTCCTCCGGGTACTCCGGTTTCCTCCCACATTCCAAAGACATACTGATGGGGCTCACAATCTAAATTCCCTAACGGGGACAGCGACGATAATGTGTGCAAACTGTAAAGCGCTGCGGAATATGTTAGCGCTATATAAAAATAAAGATTATTATTATTAGACCAAAAAAAAAATTTTTAATGTCTACTGAACAAAACCTGTTTATGCAGAGTATTTTGACTGCAGATAAGTTCGTCATGGTCGGCTGTCAAGAGTTTTAGGCTTTTCTGAGAAATACTGATAACAAAATTTGTAAGTGTTGCGTTTATATGCTGGAAGGAAGATTATTAATTTTTAGAGGTATTGTGGCCTGAATACTAGATATCCAAATAAATGCCTTTTTTTTAATCTAGGCATGCAAGGATTTTAATTTTACATTACTAAAATACTTAGTCATGAATATTTAGCCTAGAGGTATTGACAATCCCTGTGCACCATTTATCAATTTTTAATGGTTGATTTGATGTTTTCAGCATTTATAGTTTGTGTGTGTGTATACATGTATGTATATATGTATATGTGTGTAATTAATAAATAAATATATATATATATATATATATATATATATATATATATATATATATATATATATATATATATATATATATATATATATATATATTGGCACAGCATCAAAGTACTACCTTACAAGGCATGCAGAGCTCTTCCTCCGACCAGCAATCAAATGGTCAAAACATAATAACCTCAAAAAAAGGAAAAGCAGCACAAAACAATTGAAAAAAGAAAAAGTGGACTTTAATGCCTGAACGGCGTGGCAGCGTTTCGGTTGTGTTATCCTTTGTCAAGCAATATATTGGCTGGCCAATATACTATGTGGCTGGCCAATATACTATGTGGACATACATACATACATTCATACATACATTCATACATACATACATACATACATACATACATACATACATACCAAAGGTTTGGATACCTTCTCTTTTAAAGATTTTTCTGTATTTTCATGACTATGAAAATTGTACATTCACACTGAAGGCATCAAAACTATGAATTAACACGTGGAATTATATACGTAACAAAAAAGTGTGAAACAACTGAAATTGTCATATTCTAGGTTCTTCAAGGTAGCCACCTTTTTGCTTTGACTGCTTTGCACACTCTTGGCATTCTCTTGATGAGCTTCAAGAGGTAGTCACCGGGAATGGTCTTCCAACAACCTTGAAGGAGTTCCCAGAGATGCTAAGTACTTGTTGGCCCTTTTGCCTTCACTCTGCGGTCCAACTGACCCCAAACCATCTCGATTGGGTTCAGGTCTGGTACTGTGGAGGCCAGGTCATCTGGCGTAGCACCCCATCACTCTCCTTCTTGGTCAAATAGCCCTTACACAGCCTGGAGGTTTGTTTGGGGTCATTGTCCTGTTGAAAAATAAATGATGGTCCAACTAAACGCAAACCGGATTGAATAGCATGCTGCTGCAAAATGCTGTGGTAGCCATGTTGGTTCAGTATGCCTTCAAATTTGAATGAATCTCCAACAGTGTCACCAGCAAAGCACCCCCACACCATCACACCTCCTCCTCCATGCTTCACAGTGGGAACCAGGCATGTAGAGTCCATCTGTTCACCTTTTGCGTCGCACAAAGACATGGTGGTTGTAACCAAAGATCTCAAATTTGGACTCATCAGACCAAAGCACAGATTTCCACTGGTCTAATGTCCATTCCTTGTGTTCTTTAGCCAAAACAAGTTTCTTCTGCTTGTTGCCTGTCCTTAGCAGTGGTTTCCTAGTAGCTATTTTACCATGAAGGCCTGCTGCACAAAGCCTCATCTTAACAGTTGTTGTAGAGATGTGTCTGCTGCTAGAACTCTGTGTGGCATTGACTTGGTCTCTAATCTGAGCTGCTGTTAACCTGCGATTTCTGAGGCTGGTGACTTGGATTAATTTATCCTCAGAAGCAGAGGTGACTCTTGGTCTTCCTTTCCTGGGGCGGTCCTCATGTGAGCCAATTTCTTTGTAGTGCTTAATGGTTTTTGCTACTGCACTTGGGGACACTTTCAAAGTTTGCCCAATTTTTTCGGACTGACTGACCTTTATTTCTTAAAGTAATGATGGCCACTCTTTTTTCTTTACTTACTGTAGCTGCTTTTTTTCTTGCCATAATACATATCCTAACAGTCTAGTCAGTAGAACGATCAACTGTGTATCCACCAGACTTCTGCACAACACAACTGATGGTCCCAACCCCATTTATAAGGCAAGAAATCCCACTTATTAAAAATGACAAGGCACACCTGTGAAGTGAAAACCATTTCTGGTGACTACCTCTTGAAGCTCATCAAGAGAATGCCAAGAGTGTGCAAAGCAGTCAACAAAGCAAAAGGTAGCTACTTTGAAGAACCTAGAATATAAGACATATTTACAGTTGTTTCACACTTTTTTTGTTAAGTATGTAAGTCCACATGTGTTAATTCAATTCATAGTTTTGATGCCTTCAGTGTGAATTTACAATTTTCATAGTCATGAAAATACAGAAAAATCTTTAAATGAGGTGTCCAAAGTTTTGGTGTGTTTTGGCCTGATTCTAACGCATCGGGTATTCTAGAATATGCACAGCCCGCGTAGTATATTGCACAGCCCGCGTAGTATATAGCAATGTGGGCATCATATCCCTGTTAAAAAAAAGAATTAAAATAAAAAATGGTGATATACTCGCCCTCCGTTGGCCCCTGGATCCAGGAAGCGTTTACCGACGCTCCTCGCGCACTCCGGTCTCAAGAGTGCATTGTGGTCTCGTGAGACCACTACGTCATCTCGCGAGATCGCAATGCATGGACCGGTCACCGGAGCGTCGCGAGGAGTGGGAAAGGCGCCGGAAGGTGAGTATATGATGAATTTTTATTTTTTTTCATTATTTTTAACATTAGATCTTTTTACTATTGATGCTGCATAGACAGAGCATCAATAGTGTAAAAAAAAAAAAAAAAAAAAGTTGGTCACACAGGGTTAATAGCAGCGTTAATGGAGTGCGTTACACCGTGGCATAACGCGGTCCATTAACGCTGCTATTAACCCTCTGTGAGGGCTGACTGGAGCGGAGTATGGAGCGGGCTCTGACTGCGGGGAGGAAGGAGCGGCCATGTTGCCGCCGGACTGCGCCGTCGCTGATTGGTCGCGGCTAAACGCCCACGGCCATTGCCATGACCAATCAGCGACTTGGATTCCATGACAGACAGAGGCCGCGACCAATGAATATCCATGACAGAAAGGACAGAAAGACGGAAGTGACCCTTAGACAAATATATGGTAGATTATATGTGTATATATAGATATGCTCAAACTTATACTACATAAAATATATGCCTTACACCTATATTTATTTTGGTATATGTGCAAGGCATATATTTTATTTAAAGGGAATCTGTCATATCAACTCACATTTATGGGTAGCAGGTCTTTTACCCTTCGCCACGACAGCACCCACTTTGAGAGAGGGACCCGCCCATAGGAACAGAAAACCTACAGAGACAAAAGGGCGGCCCCCCTCTCCTCCTCAGTTGGTTTCCTGTTCCTATCGGAAATCCCGGGATTCCTACAGAGGAGGTGTTTTGGAGAATCTCCCGGATTAACTGATGCCTGAAGCACCCGCCTGTGTGATCCTGTGGGGACAGCAGGGGCTGCGGCGTCAGAAGCAGCGGTGGGGGAGCCACTGCATGCATCTTTCCCCCCTCCCAACCCCCCCCCCCCCATGTCTGTTGCGATCCGGCATGTTGCGGGCGATGGAGCCCGGCCTATGGAGGACCCAGGTGTGGGGTGATCGTCGGCCGCTAGCGACGCTGTTAGAGGCGGCGGCGGCTGCATCGCCCGGGTAAGTCCGCACTGATTCATTGAACCAGAAGTGATTGGTACACTTCCGGTTTGCAGCAGGAGCGCTCCTGAGAGAAAAAAAAAAAAAAGCTGCGCATTACAAATACAGGCCGGGGACACTGAGCAAATCGCTCACCATGCTGTCCCTGGCACATGAGGAGCTCCCACCAGCGGTGGAGGATAGCGCTGAAAAGAGCAGCGCTAGATCATCAGCAAAGAGTGGTCGTTCCATGGCAGGATCTGACACTCACACCAGGAGTAAGACGAGGAGTAAAGATACAGATCTACTCACACCCCACACAGCGGCTTCACCTTCAAGACCGGTATGATGGCTTCACTGGGTGAGTGTCTATAATCCTCTACCTATAAGCTGATCCCTTCCTTCTCTACCTCTCCCCTTAGGCTAAGAAGACCAGTAAATCTAAGCATAAGCAGTGTGCCCTGTGTATGCAACCCCTGCCCGACACGTATCCCAAGAGGTTGTGTCAGACCTGTATAAAACACGTTACAGGATGAGGCGGCTATTACTGCCACAAACATCCGATCCATAATAAGACAGGAGATCCAGTCTCTCGGATCAAAATCTCTTAAAAAACATGGAAGTAAGCGCATCTCTCCCGTCTCCAGTTGAGTCTGAAGAGGGCCTAATCCGATCCTCCAATACCTCAGGGTCATCCCCCAGCTCTTCTGAGGATGAAGGCGGAGCATGTTTTCCTGTCGACAGCATAGACAACCTCGTAAAATCTATTAGGAACACTATGGGGTGTCCAGATACTAAGGAGGTCAGGTCGGTTCAGGATATAATGTTTGCTGGACTAGGCCAGAAAAAACGGCGTGCCTTCCCGGTCATTACCACTATTAAGGACCTTGTTAGGAAGGAATGGGACAAACAAGGAAAAGGGTTTCTCCCATCATCTTCTAAAAGGCGTTACCCCTTTAGTGATGAGGATTTGGCGGTATGGTCCAAAGTCCCTAAAGTGGATGCGGCGGTGGCATCAACCTCAAAACAATCTTCCCTTCCAGTAGAAGATGCAGGAGTTTTACTAGATCCACTAGATCGTAAAACTGAAGCTCTCCTCAAAAGATCTTGGGAGACAAACACAGGAGCCTTTAAGCCAGCAATATCGGGCACGTGCACAGCTAGGTCTCTACTAGTCTGGGTAGACCAGCTGGAGCAGCAAGTAAAGGGCAAGGTCACGAGAGAAATTCTCCAAACTGTGCCACTAATCAGGAGTGCTGCAGCATTTTTAGCCGACGCTTCAGCGGACTCCCTCCGGTTGGCAGCGAGGTCAGCAGGTCTGGTCAATGCGGCTCGTCGAGCCCTCTGGTTAAAAGGATGGAAGGGAGATGCACAATCAAAATCCAGATTATGTTCAATCCCGTGCCAGGGTGAGTTCCTGTTTTGGGAAGGTTCTGGATGACCTACTGAATAAAGCAGGAGAGAAGGAAGGGCTTTCCTAAACAGTTTCTTCCTTCTTATAGGAGAGCATTTAGGAGACGGCCATTTAACAGGAGGAGGCCGTACGAGCCACAGAAAAACAGTTGGGAACCTAAGGAAACAAAACCGTAAGGTGCCTTATATAGTAACCCTGAAACATCTAGACGTGGTAGATTCCATCAGTAGAGAGATCCCAGTTGGTGGAAGACTGAAATATTTTTATCACCAATGGGAAAACATAACCTCAAATCAATGGATCCTTCGTCTAATAAAATCTGGACTAAGATTAGATTTCTTTAAATTGCCACAAGATAACTTTATCATAACATCACTGAAAGCGCCGGATCAACAAGCGCTTCAGTTAGAAATTCTGAGCCTTTTATGTTCTCATCTAAGTACCAAAAAATCAGGAAGGGAGGAGATTTTATTCCCCTTGATTTCTGGTTTCAAAACCAGATGGTACTTTTCGTACTATAATAAATCTAAAGAAACTAAATTCATTTTTGTATGAACACACCTTTAAAATGGAATCCATAAGATCTACTATTAAACTTTTGTTTCCTAGGTGCTTTATGACGGGTCTGGATTTAAAGGATGCATATTACCATCTTCCAATTCATACAGACCACCAACAATATCTCAAGAGTGTCAGTAAACCTACAAGGCCATATCCGTCACTTCCAGTTTACAGCCATGCCATTCGGCATTTCTATGGCCCCTCGAGTTTTCACGAAAGTCATGCTGGAGGTGATGGCCTATCTACATCATCAGGACACGCTAATTGTGCCCTATTTAGATGATTTCCTAATAATTGGTAATTCAGCATCTGTGTGAAGAACGCTTGTCTAATACCATTTCATCATTACAGGCTTTAGGTTGGATTGTAAACTTCAAAAAATCCAGGCTGCATCCAGAAACTCTTCAGTCCTTCCTAGGACTAGTCTTGGACTCTGTAAGTCAAAAATGTCTCTTACCAGAATCCAAAAAATCAACCATAATTTCAAGTCACAATGGCAAGATCTAGTCCTCACATGTCCCTTAGAGATGCCATGTCTCTCTTAGGGTCACTCTCCTCCTGTATTCATGCGGTTCAATGGGCCCAATACCATACTAGGGCCTTACAACACCAGATACTTCATGCTCAAACACATTGCCAGGGTCATCTAAATACAAAGATCACTTTATCTGATGACGTGCTTCAATCACTTCTTTGGTGGTTAAATAAAGACCATTTGTCCAGAGGAGTCTCATGGACAATTAGGTCCTCTAAATTACTCACTACTGACGCAGGCCCAGAGGGGTGGGGGGCCCATCTGGACCAAAATATAGCTCAAGGTCGCTGGAGTTCTTTAGACATTCAGTAGTCCTCAAATTGGAAGGAACTAAATGCAGTTTATTATGCCTTGAATTTTTTCCTTCCTCAGCTCCGAGGGTCTCATGTCAAAATCCTGTCGGACAACACAACAGTCGTCGCATATTTAAATCGGCAAGGTGGAACGCGATCAGCAAGTCTGATGTGTTCAGCGGCAGACGTCTTCGATCTAGCAGAACCCAATTTACTTTCACTCACAGCTCTACACATCAGAGGAGTAGAAAATTTAAAAGCCGACTTCCTAAGTCGCCATACGCTTCGCCAGGAAGAATGGACTCTCAATCCTCGGATATTCAGGAAGATAGTGGACATATGGGGCCTTCCGCAGATAGATTTATTTGCAAACAGGAACAACAGGCAGGTACCGATGTTTGCTTCCCTGAATGTGGCAGATCATCCAGATATAGTAGACTCTCTCCAGTATCCATGGAAATACGATCTGGCCTACGCTTTCCCACCAATGATACTACTCCCATTGGTAATCAAGAAAATAAGGGAAGAAAAAGCAAAAGTAATATTAATAGCTCCGTTTTGGTCAGAGACCCTGGTTCTCCTGTCTTCGAGCGATGTCAGTTTGCGATCCCTGGATTCTGCCAATGACACCAGACCTCCTGTTTCAGGGTCCATTCTACCATCCACGAGTAAAGGGCCTCCACCTTGCGGTGTGGAACTTGAGAGGCAAATACTAAGATTACGAGGGTTCTCACAAGAACTGAAACACATTACTGTTAAGTAGAAAAAAATCCACAACTCTAATTTATAGCAGAGTATGGAGGAAATTCCTCAACTTTTATACGGAACCCTTCTCTAGCAAGGTTCCTATTAGAGCCATCCTTGAATTTTTACAAAAAGGTCATGAGATGGGTTTATCGGTTAATACTTTGAGAGTTCAAGTGGCTGCCTTGGGAGCCCTCTACAGTGCTAACATAGCTGGTAATAGATGGATAGCAAGATTTGTTAGAGCATGTGAAAGGTGTACACCGGTTCATGTCCCACGTCTACCGCCCTGGGACTTGAATCTAGTCCTAGACGCCTTAACTGGACCTCCTTTTGAGCCTTTACATTCTATCCCTCTAAAAATATCACATACAAGGTAGCTTTATTGATAGCCTTAACTTCTGCCAGAAGAGTAGGAGACATCAAGGCCCCCTCCATAGACCCTCCATTCTTAATGACATATCAGGACAGGGTGGTTCTCAAACCAGATCCATCATATCTCCCTAAAGTAGCAACAAAGTACCATAGATCTCAGGAAATTTTCCTACCTTCCTTTTATGATAATCCACTAAATCCGGAGGAAGAGGAGCTACATATGTTGAACGTAAAAAGAGCAGTCCTAAGCTACATAGAGAGAACCCAGTCCTGCAGACAGAGTAGGGCTCTGTTTGTACCTTTTCAGGGTCACCGAAAGAGCCACGGGGTCACAAAAGCTACCTTGTCCCGTTGGATCAGAGATGCTATCTATCTTGCATACTTGTCAAAAGGCAAAGATCCTCCAGAGGGAGTGAAAGCACATTCAGCTCGGGCTGTATCATCCTCGTGGGCGGAGAATAAAGACATCTCCATCGAGCTCATATGTAAGGCCACAACCTGGTCGTCGCCTTCAACTTTATATAGACATTATAGACTTGATCTGTCTTCTGCATCTGACTTGGCATTCGGGAGAGCCGTCCTTAGTACGGTAATCCCACCTAGGTGAAGGTTCTCTGCAAATCTCTCAAAGTGGGCGCTGTCGTGGCAAAGGGTAAACAGCCGGATTACTTACCGGTAATGCCCTTTTAATGAGCCACGACAGCACCCTGTCACTTCCCACCCTAATAGATATGTATAGTTAATACAAAATATTCTCATGGGTGAATATAGATATGATAAAATGTACTAACAATTACGGAGATATTCTAATCTAACAACGGCGGTTCCTCTCGTACTCTGAAAAACAACTGAGAAGGAGAGCGGGACCGCCCTTTTGTCTCTGTAGGTTTCCAGTTCCTCTCTCAAAGTGGGTGCTGTCGTGGCTCATTAAAAGGGCATTACCGGTAAGTAATCCAGCTTTTCAAATGTGTACCCATTGTCAGTTATATATTTTATGTGTTTCTGCATTACCGAGTAATTAATGCCACATTTTTCTTATGAATTAAAATGCCAAATACTCTAGGAGTGGCAGAGCACTTAACGACCTACCCAGCGCCAGCCCTTTTAGCTGTGATAGCTTACTTTTTTACATTGTCTGAGTGCACAAGCCTTTTTAGATTGATTGACTGACTGAACTGTCTGTGATGAGTGGTGGAACAACCTCAAGAGGCAATAGCTGGTTAAGTTCTCTGCGGTATCCTGAGCGCTTAATATCTCATTTGCATATTAATTTAAATGGTAATTTCTCGAGTGCAGCAACAAATAAAAGGTGTAATAGTAGTCATGGTATGATGACGTGTGCATCGAACAAGGCCTACAAATCCGATAGCTCTCCTATCCAAGGCTGCTGGTCCATGGTTCTGCAAATCGGTTTTCTCTCCTCTATAGTTAAGATGACCTTGCTTACAATGGCTGATTAGACTTCTGCTTGATTAGTGCTGTACCAATTCGATTCGATTGGAGACAGTCTGATTCCTATGATCCTGTTAAACGCACATTGCAACGGTACTTATGGGCATACAGGTATTTACAGGATTCGGAACACCAAGAACCTGTGTATGGACATAATTATTTTTGCTTAAAGGGGATTTGTCAGCAGGTTTTTTACTACCTCATCTGAGAGCAGTGTAATCTAGGTAAAGAATCTGAATCCAACGATGTATCACTTAGATTACTGGGTGCAGCCATTCTGACAGAGCTTTTAGATTTGGCATGAAGCAGAGCTGAGAAAGCTGCCCCCGCTCACACCAGACCTCTGTGCACAAAGTCCATAGACAGTGAGGTGCTTAGTTGCCAATGTTAATCTTGGTGATAAATCTTTCAGTTACTAAACAGCAGCACTTTAACAAGTGACAAATCCCTGTATTCTGTGTTTCAGCCTCTATCTCCTACTGTCTTCAGATTACATGGCAAAAATCTGCTGACGGTTTCCCTTTAAATGCTTGCATTTTTCTCAAAATTTTGGTTTTATGAAAAATGCTGTTCCTCTTAGATATTTCATGGATATTTCAACCTTGCTACCCTACACATCTGTCAGCAGAATTCTTTTGTTCTGATGGGGCATTTGTAGCTCGGATCATTTTCTGAGCTTTATTTATAATCTGGTAAAATTCAGCCCCGAGAAGTTCAGTAAGGGTGTGTCACATGATCCGGAATAGCAGCAGTTTGGAAGCAGCTCGCCTACGCTGCATTCAACATTGCAAGCACAGTGGACGGGATTTATAGTAATCTCATGCCCACTGTTCTATTTAACGCTGCGTAACCTCCCCCGCGGTGCAGGTTTACGAGCCGCAGCATGTCATAGATGCCGGAAGTCTGCATGGTTCAATGAGCACATGGGGCTTTAACTGCTCTTTCCTGATCATGTGCACACAGCCTAAAAGATAAAGGTTACAAGCTTCCACACAGAGAATGATCACTGATTAATTAACTCATGCTGTAGCCAGTAATGTGCAAGGGATTACAAAAAGCCTTCAAAGCTAAACAGGCCATAATGGTTAACCCTGCTGTTGTCTTCGGTCTGGGGAGACCGATTTTGAACTTTTGGTATTTTTTGGGGTGTTCAAGATGCGGTTCTGAAACTTGGGGTTGATTGACTTAAATGAGGATGGGTCGGTCGGCCACGGGTTTCAGAGCCGCATCTTGAATATTTTAAAGAATATTGAAGTTCAAGGTCGGTCGTTTTTGACCGAAGACAACAGCAGGGTTAAAGGTTCTCTGTAAATTTGCTCTCCCCTCTAATCCCCTTATATGCCCAGATCGTCCATGGAATGGTGAACTCATCGTTGCCTTTTACATTTGATTTAGTTGCTGAATCTTGATAGACGGACCTTCTCTATATTTTTTTTTATTTTTTTGCCTTGTGCAAATTAGTTGCTTAGAATAGTGTGTGTCACAATGTATGTACCCGTCATCCTCTGTTTTGCAAGTTGACTGTACATCTGGTATCTGGTGCCGTCAAGGAAATGGCTCCTCCTCTCTTCTGCACAGTAACTTGCTCTTCTGAGCATCGTTATTCCACTGCACGTCTGCTGTACGGCCATGACTACATCGGGCTTCAATCAGGTTTTCAAGCTGTTCTGTCCCAAGCTACCCACGGTAAGGAAAACCCATGTAGCTCCTGTACGTACCCATCTCCGGAGCTGGGTGGCCTTACTCTTTCTCTACCACATGGCACCATCTGTCGTCTGTGCTTCATGTATGCTCCATGGTACACGTTTTTAGAATGGTGTCACTTTTTAGTATTTTCTGTAATGTAGGCCCCTCAAAGTCACTTCAAATGTGATGCGGTCCCTAAAAAAAGAAAAATTTGGTTTTGTGAATTTTTGTCAGAAAAATGAGAAATCGCTGGTCAATTTTAACCCTCCACTTCCTAACAAGACAATTGTTTCAAAAATTTGTGCTGATGTAAAGTTGACTTGTGTGGAGTGTTAACTATTTGGTGTGATAGAACGCTCTAGTTAAATGGCATAAAAGTTTGAAAATTGCAAAATTTTTCCAAAATGTTGCCAAATTTCATTTTTCATAAATGAATGCAAGTCACATCAAAGAAACTTTACCACTATTGTAAAGTACAATATGTCACAAAAAAAAAAACATTATCAGAATCAGTGGGATACGTTGAAGAGTTCTAGAGTTATTACCACATAAAGTGACACTGGCCAGAATTCTAAAAATTGGGCTGGTCGTGAAGGTGAAAACAGGCTCTGGGGTGAAGGAGTTAAATGGGTTGTCCAGCCTTGGGGTGCAAGTCTGCAGTCCCTCTAAGTCTGCGCATTGTAAAGATTATCCAGGGCTGGGAATAGCAGGCGTGTGACCACAAGTATGTTATTTGTACACGCGTGATGACTAGATGGGCATTGCCTCACTCAATGCAAGTATATTGAACATCGCTGGAAGTATGCAAATTGCATGTGTGCAGTCACATCCTCCCGTTGTTGGCACCGGAGAATCCTCTGTGCGCCATGTGAGGTTTTACAAGTCTGCAGTCACATAACAGTGACTCAACATGCGTGACAAGGTGTTATCTGGCCTTGGGCTACAAATCTGCAAAGATATATATTATTATTACTAGATGGTGGCCCGATTCTAACGCATCGGGTATTCTAGAATATGCATGTCCACGTAGTATATTGCCCAGCCACGTAGTATATTGCCCATAGTATATAGCAGAGCCATGTAGTATATTGCCCAGTTACGTAGTATATTGTCCAGCCACATAGTATATTGCCCAGCCACGTAGTATAGAGACGTAGAAAAAAAATAAACCTATAGTCACCTTCCGGAGGCCCGTTGGAAGTCCTGCTATACTCACCATCCGCCGCCTTTGCCGCTCCTCGCCACGTTCCCGGGACCGCTCTATTGCAAGCGGCAAGGTCCTTGTCGTGCAGGACCTGCCGTGACGTCGCGGTCACATGACCGTGTAGCGGTCACATGACCGTGACGTCACGGCAGGTCCTATTCGCGCAGCTGCACAGGACTTGTGATGACGTCGCGGTCACATGACCGTGACGTCATGGCAGGTCCTTCTGCCAGACCATCCGTGCGAGCGGAACGTGCCGGTTGCATTGCGAGGAGCGAGAAAGGCGGCGTAGGTGAGTATATAATCATTTTTTATTATTTTTATTTTTAACATTCGATGTTTTTACTATTGGCGCTGCATAGGCTGCGTCAATAGTAAAAAACTTGGTCACACAGGGTTAATAGCAGCGGTAACAGACTGCATTACACCGCGGCATAACGCGGTCCGTTACCGCTGCCATTAACCCTGTGTGAGAGCAGACTGGAGGGGTGTATGCGGGCGCCGGGCAGTGAGTGCGGGGAGTAAGGAGCAGCCATTTTCTTCTGGACTGTGCGCGTCGCTGATTGGTCGCGGCAGCCATGACCGGCAGCTGCCGAGACCAATCAGCGAACGAATAACCGTTACAGAAGGACAGACAGACAGATGGAAGTACCCCTTAGATAATTATATAGTAGGTTTTTTTTTTTTTTAGTAGTGTACCACGATTTTAAACATAACTTTCATTTTGCCTTTATGCTTATGTAGTTAACCAGAAATAAGAGTTTTTGCATACAAAACTAAGTCAATTAAATGTGTTCTCTATGTAAGAGAGCGTGAAACTCCTTTTTAAACAGCTGATTGTGTTGAGGAAATGTGCATTTGGTTGCTTATGAGATGAGTAGTGCACATGCGCAAGGTTAACGAAGTGGTTGCAATCACAGCAATTAATCGCATTTCTGTAGGTGTGCATAATTACAAAACCATACTGACTGATCCATGACTGAAAAAATAAAATCGACACCACAGTGACTGAAAGAAAAGGTCTGTGATGCACATTGCATCACTAAGGCTACGTTCACATTAGCGTTTCCCGACGCAGCGTCGGGAAACGCTGCGGCGACGCATGCGTCATGCGCCCCTATATTTAACATGGGGGACGCATGGACATGCGTTGTGCTGCGTTGTGCGACGCATGCGTTTTTTTTGCCGCAAGCGTCGGGCGCAGAAAACGCAACAAGTTGCATTTTTCTTGCGTCCAAATTTCGGCAAAAAACGACGCATGCATCGCAAAACGCAGCGTTTTTGGTGCGTTTTTATTTGCGTTGTGCGTTGCGTCGCCGGCGCACAACGCAAATGTGAACGTAGCCTAACCGCACACAGGGGCCAGTTTAATGGCCAAAAACGAGGTGATGGGTTCCGTTTAAAGTGTGCCCTGTTCTTCCATATTTTACACTACACATTGCAGACTGTAAACACACCCGCTTTTTATCATTGATTTGTCATCTGTAGGACATGCCAACATTGTTGTTCATGGCTATAAATTACATTTAGTACGGTAGTTGGAAACCCTCATACATACGTACACGTGTGTGTGTGTATATATTTTTTCATTTGGACCCAGTGTCTAAAGTTACACCTCAGCCGACATTAGTTATATATGAAGATCTATAATGTGCCTTAGCATATCCTGTGTCTGTCTGTAACTGGAATACTGCTACCTTGTGTGTGGATAAGCACATGACACAATGAGGCATTTTATTTGGGCCAATGGAGGGGACCTGGACACCTGATTGATTATACTGTTGAAGACACAGGCCGGTGTTCACCATCCCGGGGTGGTGGTGGGATTGAGGGAGAACGATGCTGTGCCACCCACTCACCATTGTAGCTTCAGCACCCACATAAGAGCGCCATACAGGGATGCAAAGTGAGCGTGGAAGGCGGGGGAGGGTGGAGAAGGAGAGCACCTCATTCAAGCCTTCTTCATGGTGCTCTACATTCAGCAGTGTAACAGTGCCTCAAACCACAGTAAGCGCTGTGGATTTGTCTCAATTACTATTCACCAACCTATGGCGGCCGCTTCAGTTGCATTCAGAGCCCACATTGAAGGGCTGTAGTGTGTGCTCGCTGGCTTTTGTGCACACCAGTTCCTGCTGCATTTTGTGCCCACGTGGAAGTGCTGTATGGGAATGTACAGTGTGATGTGGGCGATGGCAAACACAAGGGGGGTTCATGCCATGTTTGGTGGCTGCTATGCTCATTGGTTCCTGCTGCCCAAGCTCAGGAGAGTAGAGGATGCTCATCTGATTGGTGGCTCCTGCTACATTCAGCTCATACATTGAAGTGCTGGGGGTGGAGATGGAGAAGGCCGTGTCAACAAACCCACTTGCACTGTTCCCTGCACTCAGCAGTGCAGTAGAGTGCGGCTCCTACTACAGAGATGCTCTTGTTGCACTCAGCTCCCACATTGAGGTGTTTGTACAGGAATGTGTATCATATTGTGAGTGCTACAAAACCAACAAAGAGCGGCTCTTTCTACAATGACTATTGCTTTGTGTAGTATAAAGCAGGGGACTTATTTTGAACAAGGTCATGTGACATGTGGGTCGCGGAGGAAGAGAGGAGAGCCAGCCTAGGTGGGCAGAGTGATTTATCTGCTTAACAACCTTTATTCGGACTCCCATGACAGCACACGAGAGAGGGGATCCACCCTTAAGGAACAGGAAACCTACAGATACAAAAGGGCGGCACCTCTCCCCATGCATCAGTTGGTTTCCTGTTCCTGAAGGGACTGGATGCCTATAGAAGTTCTACAGGAGTCCAGGCCGGCCGGACCGATTCTAGTGGCGAGGGGGTCTCCCACCTCGGCCGGTGCGGGTACCTGAGGCAGGGCAGCACGGCGGTGACTAGGCAGCGAGGAGCGGTCGCCAGGGGGTGTCCGGTCTCCGGGGCCAGCATATGGTAAGTCGCCCTTCCCGTGTGCTGTGGGTCTCTCTGTGCGGGGGGGGGGGGGCGGCAGCGTCTAGGGGGCGCCGATCGGATATAGCTGGCCGGCCTCGGCGTTCCACGATGGCTGCAGCGCTGACAGGAGAAAAAGCGCAGAGTGTTTCCTTTAAATGAGAAAATACAGGATCTTATTAATAGGGAGTGGAGAAAACCGGAGAGAAAAGGCTCCTTACCACCTGCGCAAAAACGTCGGTACCCTTTTGATGACCCAGCAGTAGGTAACTGGGAGAAAGCACCAAAGCTGGATGCTGCAATTGCCAAGGTAGCAAAACGATCTTCTCTCCCATTTGAGGATATGGGAACGCTTAAAGACCCCCTGGATAGGAAAGTGGATACCTTCCTAAAGGGGACCTGGGAAATGGCAGCTGGCTCCTTAAGACCTGCGGTAGCTTCAACCTGCACGGCAAGGTCAATGATGGTCTGGCTGAACCAGTTAGAGACCCAATTAAAACAAGGGGCCTCTAGAGATTCCATACTCGCAGCATTACCTGTAATCCAGGAGGGGGCGGCTTTTTTATCGGACGCCTCAATTGACTCTGTAAAGTTGGCAGCTAGAGCAGCAGGACTTTCTAATGCTGGAAGGAGAGCCCTATGGCTGAAATGCTGGCCGGGGGATATGCAGGCAAAAGCAAAGCTCTGCGCTATCCCTTGTAAAGGCGAGTATTTATTTGGGCCTACCCTGGATGAACTCCTGGAGAAAGCAGGGGATGATAAGAAAGTTTCCCAACCTGTTCAATCCATACCGTCGTCCCTTCAACAAAAGAAGGTTCAACCGGGGAGGAAAGCGCGCCTTTTCACCAGGGAGAGATCGTCCCAGATGGGAGGATAGGCGAAAACGAGGTACAGGTCTCATGTTTCGCCGTAACCAGACGGAAAATAAAAAACAAGACCAATGACTGGCAATTCCAGTGGGAGGGAGACTATTGCAATTCTCGGCAGAGTGGTCGAAAATCACAAACAGCGTTTGGATAAAAGACACTGTTTCCCATGGTCTCAAGCTGGAATTTGTTCATATTCCACAGGACAAATTTAGATTAACACCCTGGCGCTCATCTCCCACTGAACAATTCACCCTAGAAGAAGTGAGGACTCTTTGCTCCAAAAATGTTTTGGTAGAAGTGCCGTATTCTCAGGCAAGGAAAGGGTTTTACTCTCCCCTGTTCCTAATCCAGAAGCCTGATAAATCTTACAGGACCATTATAAATCTTAATGGTCTCAATAAGTTTTTGGTGAAAAATACTTTCAAAATGGAGTCCATCAATTCGGCAATAAAAATGCTTTTCAACAACTGTTTCATGGTAGTAGTGGATTTGAAAGATGCCTACTATCATGTACCCATTCATGCTGATTTCCAACGATACCTGAGGGTAGCAATACTAATGGGGGGTAGGATTCAACATTTTCAATTCAGAGCGCTCCCCTTTGGGATCACCTCAGCACCTAGGGTGTTTACTAAAATAATCGCGGAAGTCATGGCGCATTTAAGAGAGTCAAATGTCCTTATAATCCCCTACTTAGACGATTTCCTCATTGTAGGTAACTCGGTAGATCATTGTCTGTCACAATGGGAGGTTGCTAAAACCAAACTAGAACGGTTCGGTTGGATCATAAACTTTGAAAAATCGAAATTACAGCCCCTGAATGTTCAAAAATTTCTGGGATTAATGTTGAATTCAGTGACACAGCAGTGTCTCCTCCCTATAGAGAAAATAGACCAAATTCAGAGTTTTGTATTAAGAGCAATCAATACACCTTCCATGACACTTAGGCAAGCAATGTCTCTACTTGGGTCACTCACATCTTGCATTCCAGCAGTTAAGTGGGCTCAGTTCCACACCAGGTCCCTACAAAAAGAAGTCCTGTTCCATGACAGAGCCTTAGGAGGCGCATTAAATGGGAAATTAACGTTGAGGCCGATAACATTGAATTCCCTTAGGTGGTGGCTAGATAAACGGAATTTATCAGCAGGGGTTCCCTGGATGGTAGATGTCAACCACGTGATAACCACAGATGCCAGCTCTTCGGGGTGGGGAGCCTATATGGTGGACATGGTGGTCCAGGGACAGTGGGAACCCTTCACAACATTCTCATCAAACCAAAGAGAGTTGTTGGCGGTTGAATTGGCTGTTAAAAAATTCCTCTTATATCTGCAGGGCCAGCACGTCAGAATTCTGTCGGACAACAGAGTGGCGGTCGCTTACATAAACCGGCAAGGGGGAACTCGTTCCGAAACTTTAATGCAGATCACGGATCGGTTGTTCCAGGTGGCAGAGCTCAATTTTCTATCTTTGACAGCTCTTCACATCAAAGGAAAAGAAAATGTGGCAGCAGATTTCCTCAGCCGAAATGTGTTAAAACAGGGAGAATGGTCTCTCAACGAGGACATTTTCAATCTCATCATCCGCAGGTGGGGTCAACCAGTGGTGGATCTATTCGCCACCAGAAACAACAGAAAAGTAAAACTTTTTTGCTCCCTAAATCCCAGGGAGAATCCCCTGGCGGTGGACGCGTTTCTGATAAAATGGGATTTTCCACTGGCCTATGCCTTCCCACCACTGAACCTGATACCTCTAGTGGTGAGGAAAATCAGGGAGGATCGAGCGAAAGTCATCCTTATCGCCCCCTTTTGGCCCAGAAGAACCTGGTTTGCCTGGCTCAAGACAATGTCCGTAGCGGTCCCCTGGGTACTGCCAGAGATCCCGAACTTGCTTTCTCAGGGACCGATCTCCCATCCACAAGTGGCGGCGCTCCATTTAACGGCGTGGAGTTTGAACGGTCACTATTAGTGGGGAAAGGCTTCTCTCCAAACTTAGTAGAGACACTCCTAAAGAGTAGAAAGCAAATAACTACGAGAATCTACTCTAGGACTTGGAGAAAGTTCTTGACTTGTTCAAAATTTAATATCCAAGACGGGGTGCCAATACAACAAATCTTAGAGTTCCTACAGAAGGGGTTCGAGTTAAAACTCTCTCCTAGTACCCTTAGAGTACAGGTCTCAGCTTTAGGTGCCCTGTTTTCCTGTAATATAGCTAATAACTACTGGATAGCAAGGTTTATGAAGGCAGTTAGTAGATCCACACCAGTGCATAAAGACAGAACAGTTCCATGGGATTTAAATTTAGTTCTGTCCTCTCTCACTAAACCCCCCTTTGAACCTCTGCAGGAGGCCTCGATCAAAATGTTGACACTCAAGACAGCCTTCCTGATTGCCATAACCTCAGCTCGCAGGATAGGGGATATACAGGCGCTTTCCAGAGCTCCTCCATACACTGAAATCTTGTCAGAGTAGTCCTTAGACCAGACCCAGCATATCTACCAAAGGTGGCGACACGTTTCCATAGATCACAGGAGATAGTTTTGCCGTCCTTTATTCCTAATCCCTCTAATCCTAAAGAGCAGGAGCTTCATACGTTAGACGTCAGGAGATCTCTTCTTCAGTATATTTCAGCTACTGATAATTGGAAGAAAGATGGGGCACTGCTTCTTTCCTTCCAAGGTCCAAGGAAAGGGTTTAGAGTATCAAAATATTTACTGGCTAAATGGATTAGGGAAACTATCTCTCTAGCTTATACAGCAGGTGGGGGGCCAGCTCCGCAGAATCTAAAGGCACATTCCACCCGGGCCATGGCGTCATCCTGGGCGGAAAGATCTGGAGTGTCAGTGGAGCAGATATGTAAGGCGGCCACATGGTCATCCCCTTCCACTTTCTTTAAACACTATCGGTTGGATTTGGGGTCCTCCTCTGATCTTTCCTTTGGGTTAAGGGTGCTACAATCTATAGTCCCTCCCTAAGGTAGCTTACATCTCTGTAAATCTCTCGTGTGCTGTCATGGGAGTCCGAATAAAGCATTAAGCTACTTACTGGTAGCGGCATTTTTCGGAGGCCCATGACAGCACCCTTAGTTCCCTCCCTATTCATGTGGGGGTAGCACTTCCTGATTTGTATATAGCGTAATATGTAAATCTCACGTATGGTGTCTTGTTACAATAATGGGTTATTTTGTTTCAAAATGTATATAATGTATATTTGTGTACCACTAACCGCGGCAGTCCTCTCAGGCTCTGAAATACAACTGATGCATGGGGATTGGTGCCGCCCTTTTGTATCTGTAGGTTTCCTGTTCCTTAAGGGCGGATCCCCTCTCTCGTGTGCTGTCATGGGCCTCCGAAAAATGCTACCAGTAAAAAGCTTAATGCTTTGCGCCTAAGAGTGAGTCTCTTCCCACTTGGTTTTTCTAAAAGGAAACGTTATTTCCTGTGAGGATATTAGGCGGGGTTACAGAGCCCATACATCTTAGTCGCTAAACAGATAGTTGGACTAAGGCCGGGATCACAAATGCGAGAAACACGTCCGTGTCTCGCATGTGAAATCCAAGCTGTGGCGCCGGCACTCCAGAGCGGAGCGTGCGGCCGCATAGCAACACATGGAGCCACACACTCCGCTCTGGAGTGCCGGCGCCAGAGCTTGGATTTCACATGCGAGACACGGACGTGTTTCTCGCATGTGTGAAGCCGGCCTAAGGGTTATAATTGTTATTTTATAATTAATATTAAGTGCTAACCATAAAATAAAAGCCTGCGAAGGCTTAGGAAAAATTTCAACGGGGCATAAGAAGTAAGCCAGTGGGGCAACGCGCAAAGGGACCTACACTGTGATTTGTCCGGAGTATCTTGTCTTGTGGAATAGCCGATAACTTTGAATTACAACTATTGCTCCTACTGCCACGGAGTGGTTTTCGAGAACACGGATGTGCGTCTATATGATATGAGCGAGACTGCAGTCGTCCTAACACTAGAACTCTGCCCTGCTCGGACTATCCACTAATTTGGCCAGAACTGTGAATACACGTAGGCAAAGTTGATGATCAAAAATGAATGTATGTAATCTATACACTGAAATACGCCAACATGTGTGTTTTCCTCATGAACCTGGCAACTTGTTATATCACAACGGCATATGTGAGGTAAACGTTACTTTAGTTAATCCGTACATTGAAAAGTGCCAGATTGTTAATTCCTTTTCTGATGTCGACATCTAAGCTAGCAGGGAAATCCTCTTTGTGGCTGTGTAATTTGGCTTTGGTGACTCCTGAAATGGTAAGACCTTTCCATATTATTAATTTCAGGTATTGCTTGTTTTGGCATTCTGATTGTAAAAAATTTAGATTTTATGTATTTAAGTGACAAAATTGTGACCGCATAAGCATTTTGTAGGCCCGGCTACATGTTCCCTCATCACAAAATGTTTTACTTGTTTCTAGGACTTCACAAAGGTAAAGATCTAATTTTTAGTTTTGTTGCTGGCCTAAGGCCCTGTTGATCCCCCCCCCCCCCCCCTTACAGGAACACATGCAAATGCTACACTTACAAAGGCAAGTGTTTTGAAGATGTAAAATAATGTTTTTCTGCAAATGCAGCTCAACTGTCCATTTTAGGATTATGCTAAGATATTAAGTAAAAAATTTGTAATTTTTCCAATTTCTAGACTTGTTTAGATTACACAATTTTAGCCCCCACCATTTTTGCATGTACTTAAAGGAAACCTATGGTGGTATGTTTTATATAGGAGGAGGAACTGATCAGATTGATGTACATTTTTGTGGGAAAGGTTTCAGTAAAACTTTTTTTTTTTTTTTTTTCCCATTGAAATCCCTGCTGTTTGTATGGGCGGTCCTACTCAGTGATTGACAGTCTTCCCAGTAGAGAGAGCTGTCAGTCACTAGTAGGACTGTCCACCTGGACTCCTACACATACAAACGTCAGTTTCAATTAAGAAAATACAAGTTAAACTGAGGGATCGATTCATTAAGATTATTTTGCCTAAAATTACCTTAAGTTGCAACTAGTATGGAGCCCTTCGTATGTCGCAAAATTTTGGAGCAGCTTCGTTTTGCATCAAAATCTTGCAACTTTTGAAAGTGTTTATTATTTCGTTGACACATTCATGAATTGGAACCATAATGGTAGAGATGGTTCAAAGCTGGGCAACCAAAGTATTAAATGGAATGAGTGGACTACAGTACCATGAATGTAATCAAAATTGTGATTGCTTAAAAAAAGACTGTGGAGGTTTGAACTAATACCCATGTATACAGATGAATTTTTAAAATCCGGACTATAAGGGTATGTGCACACGTCAGGATTTCTTGCAGAAATTTCCTGACAAAAACCGGACACTTCTGCCAGAAATCCGCATGCATTTTTTGTGCGTTTTTTTTTTCACGTTTTTCCCAATGCATTAAATAGCGGGAAAAACACGAAAAATCCGCAAAATTAATGAACATGCTGCTTTTTTTTTTTTTACTGCGATGCGTTTTTTTCCGCGAAAAAAACGCATCATCTGCACAAAAATTGCAGAATGCATTCTAAGTGATAGGATGCATATGTATGCGGTTTTAATGCGTTATCGCGAAAAAACACAAAAAAACTGAACGTGTGCACATACCCTTAAAGGGAACCTGTCACCAAGGTTTTTTCAGTACGAGATAACAATACTGTTAAATAGGGCCTGAGCTGTGCGTTACTATAGTGTATTTTGTGTACCCTGATTCCCCACCTATGCTGCCGAAATAACTTACCAAAGTCGCCGTTTTCACCTGTCAATCAGGCTGGTCAGGTCATATGGGCGTGGCGACATCGCTGTTTCTTCCCCCAGATCTTGCATATCTTTCCGTTGGTAGCGTAGTGGTTTGCGCATGCCCATCTTCTGAAAGGTTTATTACCGAAACGCGCGTTGGAGCGGAGGCGCGTCCACGGGAGTTCCAGTCCTCTTGCGGTGGGTACTTTTCTGCGGCGGTATCTGTGTACACTATAGACCGGTGGAGGTGTTTCTCACTGCCACATTGTGTGACAGTGGTTCTATACCCAATATGGATGCTTACATGGTACACTGTTAATATATCAGGTGTACCTCTGTGCAAGGTCTTTGATTATTCCTAGTGCATTCCTGCCAGCAGTTCAGCGCCTACTACATAGTGATTATGTTACACATTGCTATATTTTGTTTGTTTTGTTTATTTTTTAGGTTTCTTTTGTAAGTTTTACTCTGTTTTTTGGATTATACCTTCAAATAAAATGTATATTAGGTATTGAAGACTGGTATCCCTGTGTACGCGCCTCTGGCGTTCTGTTGCAGCGTGTTTCGCTGTGGCGCCATTATCTGTATCACCTCCATGCATTTGTTTTTAGTAATTATCAATAAAGTTTATATTTTCATATGATACTGTGTTTGACCTTGTATCATCTATTTTTCGTTGACAATATGTATTTTGATGATGGGTCGTTAGGTCCTTTTCATATTAATGGTACAGATTTCTGAGTTAATTATTGCTACCATGTCAGTTGGCTATATTTGTTGCTACAAACATATACTTGAGGATTGTTTATTGTAAGAGCAGTGAGGCTTTTGAACTTCCTTCCAAAGAACGATTTTATGGTTGATTTGACTTTTTTTTTTTTTTTTTTTTCTTTTAAAGTGCCTGGGCACCCAATCGTTTACTCAGCTTAACAGAAAAGGGCATATAAAGGACAAAAGAACAAGCAGAGTGTATATGTGTAGTTTTATATACAGGTGTCAGATACACAGCCGGGGGAGGCTCCTCGCAGATCAAGCCGCTGTTACCTTTTTTGTCAAGGCAACGTAATTCTGTTGCCTCCAACCTCCAGGGCAGTTACACAATTGTCTGACGAGTGATGGAGGAGATCGTAGCTGCTTCCATTGCTAGGACGGATATTGGGGAAATCGCAGTGAGCGTATGGTATGTGTATATACACCTCCAATTCCAATGCATGGAATATCTGTATATACCCCTTCGGTCACTGCTAGCTCCACAATAAGAAAATAAATTAATCCCTGCCACCACCAATTGTTTATTCAGGCTGATTGGACACCCTTTACAGGTAGCATATGACTTCAGTGGTATATAAATTTATATACAGGATGGGAGCAAAACAATACAATTGCATAACATTAAAAGGAATAACAAAGACTTACTAAACCTGGTCACAGAAATGGCTCAGAGCTTAGCAGAGGGAAATGCTCACATTGAAAAAACAGGCAGAACCTATAGCATTATCTATCAGACCGTTATTCAATTGGAGGGTTTCTAGTGGCCCTACAGTGACGTGCGTGAATGCTTTGCGTCCTTCCTTCACAGCGAAGCCGAGAATATATATATCGAATCGAATCAGTACAAACCCCAATATTCATTTCTGACCATCAGAGACGGAGTATCTATAAGAAGTTCTTTGATGGAAACAAGAGTTACCTCTGTGTAAACAGATCTCATTTTGGTATCTGGTTCCCAGAAAAGAACTTTCCTGTTTTTAATTACCTGACCACTGCAGGGGTCCTCTGCTTCAAAAGAGGCTAAGCGTTCTCTTGTTTTACCGTAATTACTTTCTCTCACTTTCACATATGTTCAATGTAAAGGCTTACTTCTCAAGGTTGAATTGTTAGCTCTTCTCCCAGATGTTCTATGTGAGGGTGACATCCAGAGATGTGTTATGGATTTAAATTTTTCTATGACAACAGGATATAATGTGTAAATGTACAATGGTAAATGCTTGCTATGTAGTTTCCCATACATGTATATCTGCGGACACAATGATGGATAGACCCATCTATTATTGAACTGGAGAAGCCAAAAGAGGGAAATCCAATATAAGGTTGGATAATGCAACCATGTATAAAGGCAATGCAAAAATCTTTTATTAAAAATACAGAAGAAAGACGGACGCGCACCCTGAAAAATATTGACACCACTTGTCTAGGAGGGCCTGTTCCAGGTGCATTACCATTCCCTTTATCTATTTTTGACCAGCCGCTGCTATATTTATCCATAACAATTATATACATCAAATATTCTACAGTATGGCGATCCATTAGATATACCATTTATATTTATATGTTTCTAGTCTAGTTCATGACTGGTTATTGTTCATATATCAAACAGTACCCCTCTCTATATAAGGTATACTCTTTTATACTGTTTTTAGGATGTGACTATTTTTCAGTATGTGCGCCCATCTTTCTTCATTTCCATTATACACTAATTCTTGTTTCTAGTAACCTAATAAAGGATTTTGCACTGCCATTTTACATGATTTAAATAATTTTAATAGAAAAGGGCTCCAAACTAGGAGCACTACCGAAACCACTCCCAGTTGAGGAAGGTCCCTTAAAGGGAACCTATCACCATTTTTTTTTTTTTTTTCGCTTATAAACCATGTCCATCACCTTTTTAAGACCATAATAATGGGGTTCCTGCAACCCCTTTATATCCTCAGACGTGCCCCTACGTGCCTCGTGTCCAGTCCGATGGGTGTTTCCAGCAATTTACCACACAATTTACATGCAGCACAGGACAAGTGTAAAACACTGAGGTACGCAGGGGCACGTCTGAGGATATAATAAAGAGGTTGCAGGAACCCCATTCTTATGATCTTAAAGGTGATGGGCAGAGTTTAGAAGGTAAACAACTGGTGACCAGTCCCTTGAAGAATAGCTTTTTATCTAATGTTGGAGATAGAGATGTTGGTATTGAGTTGCATTAAAAGGAGTCTGTTAGCGCAGCACGTATTTGCTTTAAAAAGCCAAGTGGTCCGTGCTCCTTTGATGTGGCCAAACATAGAAGTGCACTTTCCCTCTTACTTGTTTTCCCCTCTAATCTTCACCCCTACTCTCTTTTTATCTGGCTTTATAGAGCCGGAGAAGGGTGCAGATATATGGAATACAGGCAGGTGCAATTTTGGCCCCGAGCTCCGGTGTTTTCCGTACAGAATGACTGTTCAAACCGAGTCCCTTTTTTAAATTGAGTCTTATTTAGCCTGAGCATCCACAATGAGTTTTTGGTGAGTTAATTTTCACTGCATAACAAAAATGCAGCGTCGTACAGTTCCAGCAAAGTGGATGGGATTTATAGAAATCTCCTGCCCTCTGTGCTTCTTTTTCACTCTGCTACTTTTTTTTATGTCCACAACAGGTTAATTTCTCTTGCGGGTATGCTGAGTTTAATGTGCAGATTTTCCCCATAGACTTGCATTAGGGCCCACTCCAACATGCAATTTAAATCGGACAAATGCAATCTTGGATGTGCTAGGCTAGTATGTTTCCGGTCTTAGATGTGGAAATATTTGCATGTAGAAAACGCACACACATTTTTAGTGCTTGTCTGTGGCAGAAATGCATAAAAAATGGATGTAATCTGCACATGACAAGATAGGTAAAGTTCTGTTAACGCCAAATACCAGGAAGTATCATAAACAGAGCAACTTTATTTAAAATATCACTATCCAATAAGAGATTAAAACAAATGCAGTGTCAAAAATTTGATAAAAAAATCAATGAAAAAAGTCACTTAATTTACATAATAGGTGCAACATCAAAAGCTCATCATGGGAATGTAGCCTTACATGAGTTGACCACAGATGTTAGGTTGTCCACTACTTTTACATTGATGGGCTATCTTTAGAATAGGTCACCAATGTGTGATCAACTGGGGTCCAGCACCCCCGCTGATCAGCTGGGATCGGTAGTGGCAAGCATTGGCCGGAATCACTTGCGGGGCTGGCCGTCTACTTTGTATCGGCCTCAGGGTACTACACATCTCGTTCGTATACAAATAAATAGGAGGCGGGTGTGCAGTAACAAGCAGAGCTGGCCATCTACAAGTACTTCCAGCCGCCACCGATAACAGCTGATCCGGGGGTGCCAGTGTCGGACCCCGGCCGGTCAGACATTGATGACCTATCCTAACGATAGGTCATCAATGGACACTGTGTGCAGAATTATTAGGCAAGTTGTATTTTGATCATGATACTTTTTATACGTGTTGTCCTACTCCAAGCTGTTCAGGCTTGAGAGCCAACTACCAATTAAGTAAATCAGGTGATGTGCATCTCTGTAATGAGGAGGGGTGTTGTCTAATGACATCAAAACCCTATATAAGGTGCGCTTAATTATTAGGCAACTTCCTTTCCTTTGGCAAAATGGGTCAGAAGAGAGATTTGATGGTCTCTGAAAAGTCCAAAATTGTGAGATGTCTTGCAGAGGGATGCAGCAGTCTTGAAATTGCCAAACTTTTGAAGCGTGATCACCGAACAATCAAGCGTTTCATGGCAAATAGCCAACAGGGTCGCAAGAAGCGTGTTGGGCAAAAAAGGCGCCACATAACTGCCCATGAATTGGGGAAAATCAAGCGTGAAGCTGCCAAGATGCCATTTGCCACCAGTTTTGCCATATTTCAGAGCTGCAACGTTACCGGAGTAACAAAAAGCACAAGGTGTGCGATACTCGGGGACATGGCCAAGGTAAGGAAGGCTGAAAAACGACCACCTTTGAACTAGAAACATAAGATAAAACGTCAAGAATGGGCCAAGAAATATCTTAAGACGGACTTTTCAAGGGTTTTATGGACTGATGAAATGAGTGACTTGATGGGCCAGAGGCTGGATCAGTAAAGGGCAGAGAGCTCCACTCCGACTTGGACGCCAGCAAGGAGGTGGTGGGGTACTGGTATGGGCTGGTATTATCAAAGATGAACTTGTGGGACCTTTTCGGGTTGAGGATGGAGTGAAGCTCGACTCCCAGACCTACTGCCAGTTTCTGGAAGACGACTTCTTCAAGCAGTGGTACAGGAAGAAGTCGGTATCGTTAAAAAAAAAAAAAAACACATGATTTTCATGCAGGACAATGCTCCATCACATGCCTCCAGCTACTCCACAGCGTGGCTGGCCAGTAAAGGTCTCAAAGAAGAAAAAATAATGACATGGCCTCCTTGTTCACCTGATCTGAACCCCATAGAAAACATGTGGTCCCTCATAAAATGTGAGATCTACAGGGAGGGAAAACTGTCCACCTCTCGGAACAGTGTCTGGGAGGCTGTGGTGGCCGCTGCACGCAATGTTGTTCGTAAACAGATCAACCAACTGACAGAATCTATGGATGGAAGGCTGTTGTCATCATAAAGAAAGGTGGCTATATTGGTCACTCATTTTGGGGGGGTTTGTTTTTGCATGTCAGAAATGTTTATTTCTAAATTTTGTGCAGTTATATTGGTTTACCTGGTGAAAATAAACAAGTGAAATAGGAATATATTTGGTTTTTATTAAGTTGCCTAATAATTCTGCACAGTAAGTTACCTGCACAAACAGATATCCTCCTAAGATAGCCAAATCTAAAAAAAAAACAAAAAAAAAAAACACTCCAACTTCCAAAAATATTAAGCTTTGATATTTGCGTCCTTTGGGTTGATTGAGAACATAGTTGTTGATCAATAATAAAAATAATCCTCTAAAATACAACTTGCCTAATAATTCTGCACAGTGTAAAGCAGATCATCAGTCGTCTAATGGCCTAGTTTAGACAGGCTAACAGAATGATTGTGAATATCATTATTATATGCACATAAAATATCCGCCCATTCACCAAGCAGGTTTTAGCAGTTCTCTGGAAAAAAAACTGCATGAATTGCTTCTTTTATTATTGTTGCTCCAAAAATATTGCTGCTTGTTTCCATTTTTACACCAGTCCCAGTCAGCTCCGACAACTTTTTGAAAAACAGGGGGCTTGGGCAAACATAGCCAACAAATTCCTCATAATTTAGCCCAAAAAGTAGCTTAAATTGTGACAAATTCTAGTCCCTTTATTGTAGTACATTTTTCAGTGGCACATGGTATTGACATCTTATTCCAGTAAGATACTCCAGTCTTGGTTAATCTGGATCCATGTTCTCAACGCCTCAGGTCCTCTTTACACATTAGGATGTGCTGCTAGGAGCAATTATTTTTAGGCAAGCTTAAAAATCATTTCACCTGACGACCAAGCATTTTGTTAGTTTGTCAAGTGATTTTCAGCCTGTTTAGACAGGTGGCGGTTCAATGCCAAATTTCTAGGAATGCGCTCGTTCCCAATTCTCTAAATTTGCCTTTATTCTGCATGGCAAGAGAAGGGATGGGGTAAGCTCCTCAAAGGCAGTCTTGGTTGTAGGATTCAATGGGTTTTAACAGAAGAGCTAAGTAATAAAAAGCTTTGTGCATGGGACACAATCTATAACTGAAACCTGAAGTGCTTTTATTTAAATAACTATTATTTAATAGTTATTAAATCAATGAAAAGTGTATTATAGTGGGGTAGCAGATGGGGAGAGAGGTAAGGTTAACAGCAGAAGTCTTGATGTAGAGGCGAGTCTATTTAATCTGATGGCAAGACTAGGTATACCGTATTTTTTACCATATTTTTTTGGGACTATAAGACGCATCGGACCATAAGACGCACCCCAAATTTGGGGTGAAAATTGCAGGAAAAAAAAGATTTTTTTTTTTTTTTTTTTTTTTTTTTTTTTTAGGTGGGGGTCCGTCTTATTGTCCGAATTTAAGGTATCTTACCTGAGGGCTGGCGGTGGCAGAGCAGGGTCACAGGAGGCATGGTGGCGGCAGAGGTGAGGTGATGCTGAGGTGCGGTGGTTGGTACGGCGTGCACCTGAGCAGGGTCCTTTCCTGCTTAGGTGGGCAACGCCGCGGCCTGGCGCCCATGCGGGGGGTTGTGGCAGTGGTGTGGAGGCGGCAGAGGTGCCGCCTCAGGTGAGGTGACGCCGCGGCCCGGTATCCAAGGCGAGCAGCAGAGCCAAGTTAATCACTGGTTTCTTGGTGGAGACGGCCATCTTCCTGATGATGATGAGGCGAGGTGAGCGGTATGGCGTGAGCAGAGTCCCTTCCACAGGTGAGGTGACGCCGTGGCCCGGTATTCATGGCGAGTAGCAGAGCCGGGTGAATCACGGCTTGCTCGATGGCCGCGGCCATCTACCTGAGGGCGCGCGTGCGCAGATTGTGTGCTCTGCTTCCCAGGGCTTCAGGAAAATGGCCATGGGAAGCAGCGCATGCGCAGATGGAGATCGCGGTGGCCATTTTCCTGAAGCCGAGATCTCAATCTGCGAACTCTGCTTCAACATTTTCCTGAAGCCCCCCGAAGCAGAGAACTCAATCTGCGCATGCGCGACCTCAGGAAGATGGCTGCCGCCACCGAGAGAGCCGTGACGTGATTCACCCGGCTCTGCTACTCGCCTTCAATACCGGCCTGCCGCATCACCTCACCTGTGGAAGGGACTCTGCTCACGCCATACTGCTCACCGCGCCTTATCATCCCCGCAACTCTGCCGCTGCCACACTACTGCCACAACCAACCGGTAAGCCTGCATTCCAACTATAAGACACACCCCCCCATTTTCCTCACAATTTTTTGGGGGGATAAGTGCGTCTTATAGTCCAAAAAATACGGGAAGTGTTATGTTCTAGGCGGCCTATATAGGTAATGAGGCATAGTACAATAATTCAGTCATTAAATGGAGAAAGAGCCATCTGTATTCACCTTTTAAACTTTAAAACTGTCATTTCCTTTCCAAAATTTCTTACTTTTACTTTGTGATCCATAAGGAATTGTTGTAATGCCTCATGAAGAAGGGCGATACCTTTCTGTGTTCTTTTTTTTTGTACATTATATGCAGGACATGTGTAAAGATTGAGCACATAAACCAGAAAATGTCTTTGTGACGTAGTAAAAAAGCTGATTTTTTTTTTTTTTTTTTTTTTTTTTTTTTTTTGTTCTCACACAGCATGGCGCCCCAATGACTATTGCAGGCCTGGGGCCATGACTGATTGTGACTGTAGATTATGCTAGACATGGAAGCAAAAATAGTTTTCAGTTTTGTACGGCAATCACTAATCATAACTGCAGAAGACGGCATAAGTTATTTTTACAAGATGCTTTGCGTTACACTGGAGGCAATGGCAATTGGGGAACTTGAGGTTTTTGTGGTCTTGAAGTTGAAGCACCACTCCAGCATTTTTTTTTTTTATATATATTTTTTTTTTAGCACTTTTGGAGTCGTGTTTTAAGGCCGGGGTCACACTTGCGAGTGCATTGTGAGAAACTTGCGCATCAAGTCCCGGCACTTTGGACCGGAGCGTGCGGCTGCATGTATTTCTATGCAGCTGAACTCTCCAGTCCAAACCGCAGGCGGCAGTGCCGGGAATTGATGCGAGAGACTCTTCAAGTTTCTCGCATTGCACTCGCAAGTGTGACCCCGGCCTAAATGTTGTTCCCCTGTCTCATACTCGCATGCCGCCACCTTCATCGTTTTCCAGAATCACTCTCGTCACTCTCCAGCAAAAAGTGATCGGCTGGCGGCTGCAGTGCTTCATGGAGCTGCACAGTGGTCACTTTTCAATACAAGTCTGAGAGCCTCCTTCTGGCTCTCATAGACTTGCATTGAGCACTTATGACGTAGCTTCAAGCTTCCAGCTAGTCAGTGCTCACAAGATGGCGCTGGAGCGGTGCCGAAAAACTGAACACGCTGCAGGGCGAGTATATTACCAGGGGAAGTGGCCTTACATTTTAAAGAGCCACTCCAGCACTGAAATAAATTATATGCTGGAGTGGTGCTTTAACATTTCCAGAGCACAATTGCTAATCATGGAGACTCTCTGCATGGGGTTCACATGCAAACACAAAGAACAGATCCACACTAAGGCTACTTTCACACTAGCGTCGGAATCTCCCCGTCGCAATGCGTCAGGGAGAGATTCCGACGCTAGCGTTTGCTGCATTGCACAATGGAGGCAGCGGATGCATTTTTCCGGCGCATCCGCTGCCCCATTGTAAGGTGCAGGGAGGTGGGGGCGGAGTTCCGGCCGCACATGCGCGGTCGGAAAAAGCGGTCCGTCAGGAGCAAAAAACATTACATGTAGCGTTTTTTTCTCCCGACGGTCCGCCAAAGCACGACGCATCCGTCGCTCGACGGATGCGATGTGTGACAATCCGTCGCAAATGCGTCGTCAATACAAGTCTATGGGGAAAAAACGCATCCTGCAAGCACTTTTGCAGGATGCTTTTTTTCTGCAAAACAACGCATTGTGACGGATTGCAGAAAACACTAGTGTGAAAGTAGCCTAAGGCGTTCAGAAGATCTCAACTTGTGGACCACAATGACCGTTGTTGTTGTTTTTTTGTTTGTTTGTTTTTTCTTTTGATGTAAAAGACTGCACCTGTCCTATGGCCATAGCCAATTTTAGACAACGTGGGGCCCTGGGCAAAAGATAAGTGGGGCCACCAATGCTATCCTATTGCACCATCACCAGAAACCTTTTATGGTGCATTTCCAGGAGCTGATTTCAGACCCTTAAATGAGTGTGATCGATTATATTAACGTTATCTGCTGCTTGTGTATCGTCCTCTTAACGCATGCTGATGAAGAGTGATGGGGATAGAACGCTCACAAATAGATTTTCTGACCCATCCGCATCATGTTATCGGCGGCACATCTCTTGTTGACACTGGCCCATGACTTGCCGAGAATAATGATCCTGATTCTTTTAACACTGTCGATATTTACAAAGGTCTTAATGAACGGGGCCGCTGAAGTAAGACTCTTCTAATTCACTAAAAGATGCACATAGCTTAATGAATTGGGAATCTAGCACAAGATTTTTGCCACGTAATCTGAACAGCATAATGTAGAAATGGAGACCCTGATTTCAGCGATGTGTCTCTTACTGAGCTGCTTGCTGTAGTTTTGGTAGTCACTGTTTAATCAGGAAGAATGAAGGACTAGTAAGACTAGTAACCCGCTGCCATGTAGTCCTTTATATTCATGAGCTCTTTATACCCCACACCACTGATTGGCAGCTTTCTGAGTATAACCCTGCCAACACCACTGATTGCAAACAAAACCTTTAAGACCGTATTAATATAAATACCAGTAACCGCAGGACTGAGTAACCCAGCCACCAGATGCATTAGCAATGGAACCACTCCCAGCAGTATTTTAAACAATAAGAAATTGGAGTAAGAAAAATCCACCAAAAAGTAAAATCAAAATAATTTATTGAGACTACATATATGGCACTGAAAAAATACAACAAAATCATATCAGGACATAAGCTCCTTTGAATTGAGGACTCAAGTGCAGCAAACCACATGCAGACAGAGCAGCAAGGTAAGATAAGATCAGAAACTGATAAAGTGCCCGTGCTTCAAGTACCATCTATATACTCATACCCATACTTAGGATAACCATGAGTATACTAGTATAGTCAAAGTGACATGGGAAAGGAAGCTGGCGGCAGCCGCGCGCGCCTTGGCGGATGACGGAAGGTGAGAATAGCAGGTTTTTTGATTATTTTTAACATTGGATCTTTTTACTATTGATGCTGCATAGGCATCCCAACCCATTGGACGCACTGCCATTGTTTTTCTCCTGTCTTTATTTTAAGAGTCAAAACTTTTAGTCATCTATCGCTGTATGACAGCTTGTTTTTCCCGTCTCCCATGACAGCACACCTGAGAGAGGGGATCCGCCCAGTCAGGACAGGAAACCTACTGAAATAAAAGGGCGGTACCTCTCCCTCGCTTCAGTTGGGTTTCCTGTCCTGAGGGGAACCCTTGTACTGAATGTACGGCGGTACGTTGATTGAAGATTCCACTCACCCACTCCTGTCCCGGCTCTGGAAGAACAGGCAGAATGCCTGTAAGCCGGCCTTCAGGTGGTGGAAGCGCCGTTCGCGGGTCCTGGGGCCTTAGCGCACGTGCGGGCGTTGGCAGCGCGGTCCGGAGTCCTGGGGCTCTTCTGCGGCTGTCACGCCGCTCTCTTCCTCCTCTGCTGCCGCCGGCTCTGATTTCCGGGTGCGCGGCAGTGATGCGCGCGGGGCACGCTGGGAGTAGGCGTGGCCTCGTGACGTCGCTGCTGCGCGCCGGATCCAAGATGGCGGCGCCCATGACCGAACGCTGCGGCGTCTCAGGAATCCCCTGGCGGTCTCCGGTGGGCGCAGAGGTGGGGGAGGGGCCAAAAAAGAGTACCGGAAGAGGCGGTGAGCAGTGTGGATCACCCCTTAAAAGGGTGTGGATCCACAAGAAAAGTGCTCGTACGTACAGAGCTCAGCTATGGAGGACTGTACTGAGCAACACTCAAATCAGTCATCACCACAGCCGCAGCAGCAGCAGGAGAACTTATCAGGTGCCATGTCTGCTCACCAGCATACTAGGAGGAGAAGCAGCAGTCGTCCGGATCGGAAATCGCAGGACTCCTCAGCTTCTAGGAGGGACGTTGTCCGTACTCCAGATCAGCCTCAAAAGCCGGTACCCTTGAGTGTCAGCGGGTGGTGAGTGATCTTCGTGAATGTCACATGGTGTTAATGGGCGTCATATCTCTGCTTACTTATCAGGCGCCGAGGAAGTCTAGTGCTAAAACCAAGAACAAAGAATGTGCCCTCTGCAAAACCCCGCTAGCAGTCCAATGGCAGAAAAGCCTCTGTGCAGACTGCATTCAAAAAACTATTCAGGATGAATCCCCTGACTTTACCACTAGCCTCAGAGCCATGATTAGAGCAGAGGTTAAAGGGTCTTTAAAATCAGCCCTTAAAAAGAAGAGCAAGGTCTTAGAGACTGTTCCAGATTCTGATACCCCTCAATCTGATGAGGAATATCAAGAAGGACCTCTGTCTCCCGGTTCATCCTCTTCTGTGGTCTCTGGCTCCTCTTCAGATAGTGACGTTGGGGGCAGACCATGCTTCCTGACTGAAAATACAGATAAACTGGTTAAATCTGTTAGGGCTACAATGGGCCTTAAGGACGAGAAGGAGTCCAGATCAGTAGAGGACGTTATGTTTGGTGGTTTGGAGGATAAGAGGAAGCGTACCTTCCCTGTAAATAATAGAGTTAAAAACCTTATAGAAAAGGAGTGGAAAAAGCCAGAAAAGTCGGGTAGTCTTCCCTCAGCCTCCAAGAGACGTTATCCTTTTGATGATAAGGATTCAGAAATATGGGATAAGGCCCCTAAAATTGATGGTGCAGTGGCCAGATCTTCTAAAAGATCTTCCCTACCCTTGGAGGATGCAGGTGTCCTTCGAGACCCTCTAGACAAAAAGGCTGATGCTTTTTTTAAAACATACCTGGGAGGCAGCCGCAGGAGGATTAAAGCCGGCAATAGCTAGTACATGTGTTGCCCGCTCCCTTATAGTCTGGCTGCAACAATTAGAAGATCAGTTAAAGTCTAGAGTGCCGAGAGATGAAATCATAGCCAATATGGCAATGACACAAGGAGCAGCGGCCTTTATAGCGGATTCCTCAGCCTACTCTGTAAGACTTGCAGCTAGGGCAGCAGGATTGTCGAACGCGGCAAGACGGGCCTTGTGGTTGAAAGGGTGCCCAGGGGACTTACCCTCAAAAAATAGACTCTGTTCCATCCCGTGCGACGGCAAATTCCTCTTCGGTCAGAAACTAGAGGACATTTTAGAAAAGGCTGGCGACAAGAAGAAAGGTTTTCCCCGTTTCCCAGTAGATATCAGACGGCCTTATTTTCGGAGGGGAAAATTCAATAGAGGTCGCCCCCCAGGAGATAGAAGAAACTGGGATTATAGGGATAGGAAAGGATCAGGGTACATGTTTAAGGGCCCCTCCACATCCACAAAAAAGCCCCCCCCCCCAATGACGCCATGCCAGAAGTAGGGGGAAGGCTTTCTTACTATCTTCATGCCTGGTTAAATATCTCCCCCAGTCGATGGGCGTTGGATGTTGTCAACGACGGACTAAAAATAAAATTTATTCATCTACCTCGAGAGACTTTTGTGTTAACACCATGCAGGAAACTTCCAGAAGAACAGCTAGCTCTGGAAACAGAGGTATTGGGGCTAGTTCTAAAAAAGGTCCTAGTAGAAGTTCCAAAAGTAGAGGAAGGAGAAGGGTTTTATTCTCCTCTCTTCTTAATACGAAAACCAGATGGCTCACTAAGGACTATTGTCAACCTAAAAAAACTAAATCGGTCAATAAAAAATTACTCCTTCAAGATGGAGTCGGTAAGCTCAGCGATAAAGATGCTGTTTCCAGACTGCATCATGGCAGCTATAGACTTAAAGGACGCGTACTACCATGTCCCAATTCATCAAGACTATCAAAAATTCCTGAGGGTGGCAGTGTTTGTCCAGGGTCAGCTCAAACACTACCAATATGCCGCCCTTCCATTTGGTCTATCAATAGCGCCAAGGATATTTACAAAACTGATGTCAGAGGTTATGTCCTTCCTCCGTTCCCGGGACATAGTCATCGTCCCGTACCTAGACGACTTCCTAATAGGCAGATCAGTGGATCACTGTCTTGCACAAGTAAAAGAAGTGACTACGACCCTAGCCATATTAGGTTGGGAGGTAAATGTCGCCAAGTCGAGATTAACACCAGTGAAGGTTCAATCCTTCCTGGGGTTGAATCTGGATTCCACGCGTCAACTCTGTCTCCTGCCAGAGAACAAAATTCTCAAAATTCAAAGTCTTGTAGAATTGGCAATACATCAACCTGTGATGACACTAAGGAAGGCGATGTCCCTGCTAGGGTCACTAACATCCTGTATTCCCGCTGTAAAATGGGCACAACTTCACCTGAGGCAATTACAGTGGGAGGTCCTGTCAACACAGAGGTTGTTAAAAGGGCATTTAGAGGGAAAAATTCATCTCTCAATGCGCGTCAGAGATTCCCTAACCTGGTGGTCAGTAAGGGATCACTTGAGCTCAGGGGTTCAGTGGCTGACTCCAATAGAGGACGTGATCACAACAGACGCGAGTGGCACAGGATGGGGTGCACATCTGAGGTCCCTTTCTGTCCAGGGGTCCTGGTCCCATACAGAAAAACATCAAACATCCAATATAAAAGAGTTATGGGCTGTAGAAAGGGCAGTAAAACATTTCCTTCCAATTCTTCAGGGTCGCCATACCAGAGTAATGTCCGACAATTACGCGGTGGTAGTCTATATCAACCATCAGGGGGGAACGAGATCCTCTTCACTCATGAAGGCAACATCGGCGCTCCTTCAGTTAGCAGAATCTCACCTACTGTCTCTCACAGCTCTACACATAAAGGGGGTCGAAAACACGAAGGCGGACTACTTAAGTCGAAAAAAGCTAAGACAAGGAGAATGGTCACTGAATCCCAGGGTATTCCAACAAATAGTGCAGGCCTGGGGAGAACCGGTAATAGACTTGTTTGCCACGCTTCACAACAGGAAGGTGAACAGGTTCTGTTCGCTAGACCCGAGGGGGAACCCGGTTGCAGTAGATGCCCTCCGAATACCGTGGGAGTTCAGCCTCGCTTATGTGTTTCCACCAATAGCATTAATTCCGGTTGTAGTGAGGAAGATCAGGACGGAGCAGGCAAGGGTGATTCTGATTGCTCCATTCTGGCCGAAAAGGCCATGGTTCTCTCTCCTGAGACAAATGTCGGTAACCGATCCATGGATCCTACCAGAGGTCCCGGACCTGCTTACCCAAGGTCCAGTATGCCACTCTCAAGTGAAGGGCTTCCATCTGGCAGCCTGGAATTTGAGAGGGCATTACTGAGCAGACAGGGATTCTCGCCAGGGTTAGTTTCCACCCTGTTGAAAAGCAGGAAGCCAATTACATCAAAAATTTATGGTAGGACATGGAAGAGGTTTCTAGAGTTTCTAGGACAACCTTTGTCGGACGAGCCTCCTGTGGGTGCTATCTTGGAGTTTCTTCAAGCAGGCTTACAGTTAGGCCTGGCTACCAATACACTCAAGGTCCAAGTGTCAGCGTTGGGAGCTTTATACCATTGCAATTTAGCTTCCAATAAATGGGTGGCCCGTTTCATTAGGTCATGTAGTAGGTCTACACCGGTAGTAATTCAAAAAATTCCTCCTTGGGATTTAAATCTCGTGTTAGACGCTCTAACTAAGAAACCGTTTGAACCCTTGCAAGAATTATCAATTAAATTTCTCACTCTAAAAACAGTGCTATTGGTAGCCTTGACGTCCGCACGTAGAGTGAGCGATTTGCAAGCCCTGTCCATTTGTCCCCCATACACTCAGATATATGACGACAGGGTGGTCCTAAGACCAGACCCGGCTTACCTGCCTAAGGTAGTCCTTAAATTTCATAGGAGTCAGGAAATTGTGTTACCCTCTTTTTGTGTTAATCCAAAAAATCCAGGTGAGGAGAGGTTTCACACTCTTGATGTAAGAAGGTCTATGTTACAGTACATATCCTTAACTAGTCAGTGGAGGAAGGATCAGTCTCTGTTCGTAGCTTTCCAGGGTAGCAGGAAAGGTCATGGGGTATCTAAAGGTACTATTGCCAGGTGGATTAGAGAGGCCATTAGCTTATCCTATACTGCTTGTGGCGTTCCGATCCCTGAGGGCATCAAGGCACACTCCACCAGGGCCGTGGCTACTTCCTGGGCAGAAAAAGCAGAGGTATCGCTTGATCAAATATGTAAGGCTGCTACCTGGTCCTCACCATCTACCTTTTTTAAGCACTACCGACTGAATCTATCCTCCTCGACTGACCTTACCTTTGGTAGAAGGGTGCTGGAAGCGGTGGTCCCTCCCTAAGGTGTTCCTTTCTCCAAAAATCTCTCAGGTGTGCTGTCATGGGAGACGGGAAAACACCATGGTTACTTACTGGTAGCCGGTTTTTCCGGAGCCCATGACAGCACCTGTATATTCCCTCCCTTCTTTTTTTCACCCTTGGGTGCGCACTTTTAGTTGGGTGTTTTTTGTTATTATTATAATGTGGTGGTGGATTACCATGTATACTAACCAAAGAGGCCTCTCATGCTCTGGAAAACCAACTGAAGCGAGGGAGAGGTACCGCCCTTTTATTTCAGTAGGTTTCCTGTCCTGACTGGGCGGATCCCCTCTCTCAGGTGTGCTGTCATGGGCTCCGGAAAAACCGGCTACCAGTAAGTAACCATGGTGTTTCTACAGGATGACTTATAGTTTTCAAAGACACCATTTATTTTACCATATGATGAACTTTAAAAACGGGGAAAATTTTTGTTCGGGTATTCTAGAATATGTATGTAGTTTATTTATGAAGATTTTAGAATAATACATTGAATACACAGAATTCGGCCGGCTGCGCCTGTTGCTGATTGTTCGCGGCCGGCCACGTAGTATATAGCACAGCCCACATAGCATATAACACAGCCACATAGTTTATAACATAGTAACATAGTTAGTAAGGCCGAAAAAAGACATTTGTCCATCCAGTTCAGCCTATATTCCATCATAATAAATACCCAGATCTATGTCCTTCTACAGAACCTAATAATTGTATGATACAATATTGTTCTGCTCCAGGAAGACATCCAGGCCTCTCTTGAACCCCTCGACTGAGTTCGCCATCACCACCTCCTCAGGCAAGCAATTCCAGATTCTCACTGCCCTAACAGTAAAGAATCCTCTTCTATGTTGGTGGAAAAACCTTCTCTCCTCCAGACGCAAAGAATGCCCCCTTGTGCCCGTCACCTTCCTTGGTATAAACAGATCCTCAGCGAGATATTTGTATTGTCCCCTTATATACTTATACATGGTTATTAGATCGCCCCTCAGTCGTCTTTTTTCTAGACTAAATAATCCTAATTTCGCTAATCTATCTGGGTATTGTAGTTCTCCCATCCCCTTTATTAATTTTGTTATAACAGCCCACGTAGAATATAACACAGCTCACGTAGTATATAACGGCCCATGCACGCAGTATATAGCGCAGCCCGCGTAGTATATAGCAATGTGGGAATCATTTCCCTGTTAAAAAAAAAAAAAAAAAAAAAAAAAATTATTAAAGTAAAAAATAGTTATATACTCACCTTCCGTTGGCCCCTGGATCCAGCGAAGCGTTTACTGATGCCCCTTGCGCGCTCCAGTCCCATGAGTGTGTTGCGGTCTCGTGAGATGATGACGTAGCGGTCTCACGAGACCGCTACGTCATCATCTCGAGAGATCGCAATGCATGGAGCGGTCACTGGAGCGTCGCGAGGAGCGGGAAAGGCCTGTTCTGGATCCGAAGGGCTGACAGACAGTGAGTATTTAACTATTTTTTAAAATTATTTTTAACATTAGATCTTTACTATTGATGCTGCATAGGCAACATCAATAGTAAAAAGTTGGTCACACAGGGTTAATAGCAGCGTTAACTGACTGCGTTACACCGCGGCATAACGCGGTCCGTTAATGCTGCCATTAACCCTTGTGAGAGCTGACTGCGGGGAGTAAGGAGGCGCCATTTTGCCGCCGGCTGTGCCCGTCGCTGATTGGTCGTGGCTGTTTTGCCGCGACCAATCAGCGACTTGGGATTTCCGTTAACAGACAGAAGGACAGACAGAAAGACGGAAGTGACCCTTAGACAATTATATTGTAGATATAGACTGGATGGTGGCCCGATTCTAACACATCGGGTATTCTAGAATATGTATGTAGTTTATTTATGAAGATTTTAGAATAATACAATGAATACCCAGAATTCGGCTGGCCGGGCGCGACCAATTAGCGAAGCGTGGTTAAAATCCCGCGCCAATTCGCGGCCGGAGTGCGCCTGTCGCTGATTGTTCGCGGCCGGCCATGTAGTATATTGCACTGCCACGTAGTATATAGCAGCCCACATAGCATATAACACAGCCATGTAGTATATAACCTAGCTCGCGTAGTGTAGAACACAGCCCATGTAGTATATTGCACAGCCACGTAGTATGTAGCACAGCCCACGTAGTATATTGCACGGTCCACTTAGTATATTGCACAGCCAACGCAGTACATAGCAATGTGGGCACCATATCCCTGTTAAAAATAAAAAATAAAATAGTTATATACTCACCCTCCGACAGCCCCCGTATCCATCCCAGGCCTTTTCCGCTCCTTGCGCGCCACTCCGGTCTCAAGCGGCAATAACACCTGATGATGGCTACGTCATCTCTGGTCATTGCTGCAATGCATTATTGTGACCGGAGCGGCGCGCGAGGAGCGGGTAAGGCCTGGACTGGATTCAGGGGCCGTCGGAGGGTGAGTATATAATGATTTTTTTTATTTTTAACATATGTTTTTACTATTGATGCTGCATAAGCAGCATCAATAGTAAAAAGTTGGTTACACTGAGGGTTAATGGCAGCTTTAACGGACTGCCTTACACCGCGTTATGCCGCGGTGTAAGGCAATCCGGGTTAACGCTATGTGGGCGCTGACTGGTTGGGGGTTAGTATGGAGGGGGCACTGACTGCAGGGGAGTAGGGAGCGGCCATTTCGTGGCCCAACTGTGCCCGTCGCTGATTGGTCACAGCCAGCTGGCTGCGACCAATCAGCGACGCGGGATTTCTGTGACACAGACAGAAAGACGGAAGTGACCCTTAGACAATTATATAGTAGATATTTGTAAGCATAGGTAGCAGAACATTATTTTCCCTGATTTCTGGCAGTATTTAAAAGGGAATTTATCAACAGGTTTTTGTTATATAATCTGAGGGCAGCTTAATGAGGAGCTCGGACACGGATTTGAGTGATGTCACTTACTGGGGCGTGTTGAATACAATCCGTGCTTTGTCAGCAGGAGATGATCACTGCTGGACTAGCTGCCTTTATGGATCCTGGTCCAGCCACGCCCCCAGCATTGATTAGCAGCTTACTGTCGCTATACAATCAGAAAGCTGCTCATTAGTGGTGTAAGTGCGGTCAGCTTTTAAGCTCTGCTAGATCTACATCAGAGAAAACTTTTGATGTATATCACAACTGCTGCACCCAGTAAAGAACGTGATACATTACTGACATCGGGACATCTTTCCCTACATTATGCTGCTCTCAAATGAGGTAGCGGATTCCCTTTTTTAAATAATATTTTTTTTTAAATGAAATCTTGGAAATATATGTAAACCTGAGCAG
>NC_091283.1:755941253-755948753 GCF_032444005.1 Ranitomeya imitator
TAAATTACATAATCGGAGTTACATGTTAAAAATTGCTTGATTGTGTATATTTTGTTTGAATCTGGATGTTTGAACTCAAAACCTTTCAACATATGGACACAATTTACACATGACAGACATGGGAAACAACCTTTCCTACCTGTCCCAGTGATTGTTGTCTGACAACTGTTTTTTAAAGAACCAATGTCAGATTTAACTATATGGTCTTTTATACTTTTGCCTTTACGATATGAAAACAGTGGGGGATTCCTAAATTCTTTTATACTTGGAAGACAATTACCCAGCATACCCCAATGTTTTCTGATTATTTCTGCTATTTTACCACTTTCTTCTGTGTACGTCATTACGCATGGTAATCTGCTTAAAGTTTCTTTTATTTTTATTTTTTGTTCACTCCCCAATAATAATCCTTTTCTATCCTTTTCTCGGACTATGTTTCTTGCTCTGTTCATTATTCCCCGTGGGTAACCCCTCTTCATAAATTTCTTTACCAAAGTGTCCATAACTCCATCTATATCCTCATCTCTTTTAACAATCCTACGTACCCTCAGTAGCTGACTTAACGGGATAGATCTGATCATACTCCGAGGGTGCTGGCTGTCATATACCAACAGATTATTTCTATCTGTTTCTTTTACAAACAGAGTGGTTACCAGTTCCCCATTAGTCTGTTTGACCAAGACATCTAGGAACTGTAAATCCTTCTTAGAAGAGATCAATGTGAACTTGATGGTCTCATCAATTATATTCAAATATTGGTGGAAGTCCTCAAGTTCTTTTTCTGTGCCATTCCATAGGAGGAAGACATCGTCTATGTATCTCCACCACACCAGTACATGCCGGAAGTGGTGGGACACATAGACGAGGTCTTCCTCCAGGACATTCATCACCAGATTAGCGTACGCGGGGGCCATATTGGCCCCCATTGCTGTACCCCGTCTTTGTGTATAATATGTATCTCCAAATAAGAAATAGCTCTGATTCAAAATTAACTCCAATAGTTTTTTTATGAATATCTTGCCCTCATTTGACATTTCGACACCACCCAACTTTTTCTCGACAGCTTTAATCCCAGATGTATGTTCGATCGAGGTGTAGAGTGAGGTGACATCAAATGATGCCATGATCACCTCCCCCCTCAGCTCTACCGACTCCAACTTGTTTAAAAAATCGGTGGTATCTTTAATATATGAGCTTGCTTTTTTGGCAATGGGGTTAAGAATTCTATCCAGAAATGTGCCTATTCGACTAAAAACTGAGTCCACCCCTGACACTATTGGTCGCCCAGGTGGATCGACCAAAGATTTGTGTATCTTTGGGGTTATGTATGATACTGGAGTCCTGGGGAATTCCAAATATAGATAATCCATCAATTCCTGATCAATTATTTCTTTTTCCCAAGCATCTTTCAGGTAACTTTTTAACTCCTCCATTATGCTAAATTTAGGATCACTTGTTAATTTTTGATATACATTTTCATCCCTCAGTTGTCTATTAATTTCTGTAATATATTTGGACTTGTCCATGATGACGACAGCACCCCCCTTATCTGCGGGTTTAATTATGATGTCGTCATCATGGACAAGCTCCTGCAATGCCTTATATTCCTCTTTCGTTACATTTGGTCTTTTGAATTTATCAGTAACTCCGTCTCACTTCCTCAATTTCTTTTTTTACTATTTTTTCGAAGGCATCTATAATGGTAGAATTCACAGGTGGCACAAAGTCGCTACTCTTTCTTAATCCCAGGTTTTTGGAGCTAAACTCACTATTCCCTATTGTACTTATCACATTCTTATCTTGGAACCATTCTCTAAGTTTGATTGTCCTGAAAAACCTCTCCATATCAACACGTAGATCAAACCACTTTGTATGTGAACAAGGAGTGAACGATAGTCCTCTACTAAGTATGGATATCTGTGGGGGTGTCAGTACCTTATCTGATATATTGATCACAAGTTCTAGTCCTTCTTCCTTGACGTTGCTTGTCGCTGTGGCTGTGACCTGTTCTTCTCTGGTTTTCTTTTGATACCGGCGGTGGTGTTTACCTCCTCTCCTCTTGCGCTTGACTGTCCTTCCATAGCACTGTCCTGGTCTACAGGGAACAATGTTATTATTGATCATTAGTACATTATTACCCCTTTCATATTTGTCCATACAACCACCTTTCTTTTTCCAAGTAGGTTTACTATTTTCCTTCTGCCATGTGTATATCTGTCCGCTCTCATAATCTTCCAGATCTCTATTCCACTTTCTCCTTTTAATTTCTTCCAACTCATTACGCAATTTAACACTCTCCTTTTCCACCTTATCTTTAAATACATTCCACTCCTCCACCGTTATCAACGCCTTTATCTTGCCCTCAGATTCTCCAATGTTCAACTGTAATTTCTTAGTCTCTATTTGTAAAAAGTCAATATTCAATAAAATAGTGTCCATTGCATATTTGTTAGAAATCATCATAAACCGTGAGCAATATGCTGCATTGCCTTGGAAGAGATTAGGACGTATATTTGATCTCAATCCCCTAGGGGATTTCTAACAAATATGCAATGGACACTATTTTATTGAATATTGACTTTTTACAAATAGAGACTAAGAAATTACAGTTGAACATTGGAGAATCTGAGGGCAAGATAAAGGCGTTGATAACGGTGGAGGAGTGGAATGTATTTAAAGATAAGGTGGAAAAGGAGAGTGTTAAATTGCGTAATGAGTTGGAAGAAATTAAAAGGAGAAAGTGGAATAGAGATCTGGAAGATTATGAGAGCGGACAGATATACACATGGCAGAAGGAAAATAGTAAACCTACTTGGAAAAAGAAAGGTGGTTGTATGGACAAATATGAAAGGGGTAATAATGTACTAATGATCAATAATAACATTGTTCCCTGTAGACCAGGACAGTGCTATGGAAGGACAGTCAAGCGCAAGAGGAGAGGAGGTAAACACCACCGCCGGTATCAAAAGAAAACCAGAGAAGAACAGGTCACAGCCACAGCGACAAGCAACGTCAAGGAAGAAGGACTAGAACTTGTGATCAATATATCAGATAAGGTACTGACACCCCCACAGATATCCATACTTAGTAGAGGACTATCGTTCACTCCTTGTTCACATACAAAGTGGTTTGATCTACGTGTTGATATGGAGAGGTTTTTCAGGACAATCAAACTTAGAGAATGGTTCCAAGATAAGAATGTGATAAGTACAATAGGGAATAGTGAGTTTAGCTCCAAAAACCTGGGATTAAGAAAGAGTAGCGACTTTGTGCCACCTGTGAATTCTACCATTATAGATGCCTTCGAAAAAATAGTAAAAAAAGAAATTGAGGAAGTGAGAGACGGAGTTACTGATAAATTCAAAAGACCAAATGTAACGAAAGAGGAATATAAGGCATTGCAGGAGCTTGTCCATGATGACGACATCATAATTAAACCCGCAGATAAGGGGGGTGCTGTCGTCATCATGGACAAGTCCAAATATATTACAGAAATTAATAGACAACTGAGGGATGAAAATGTATATCAAAAATTAACAAGTGATCCTAAATTTAGCATAATGGAGGAGTTAAAAAGTTACCTGAAAGATGCTTGGGAAAAAGAAATAATTGATCAGGAATTGATGGATTATCTATATTTGGAATTCCCCAGGACTCCAGTATCATACATAACCCCAAAGATACACAAATCTTTGGTCGATCCACCTGGGCGACCAATAGTGTCAGGGGTGGACTCAGTTTTTAGTCGAATAGGCACATTTCTGGATAGAATTCTTAACCCCATTGCCAAAAAAGCAAGCTCATATATTAAAGATACCACCGATTTTTTAAACAAGTTGGAGTCGGTAGAGCTGAGGGGGGAGGTGATCATGGCATCATTTGATGTCACCTCACTCTACACCTCGATCGAACATACATCTGGGATTAAAGCTGTCGAGAAAAAGTTGGGTGGTGTCGAAATGTCAAATGAGGGCAAGATATTCATAAAAAAACTATTGGAGTTAATTTTGAATCAGAGCTATTTCTTATTTGGAGATACATATTATACACAAAGACGGGGTACAGCAATGGGGGCCAATATGGCCCCCGCGTACGCTAATCTGGTGATGAATGTCCTGGAGGAAGACCTCGTCTATGTGTCCCACCACTTCCGGCATGTACTGGTGTGGTGGAGATACATAGACGATGTCTTCCTCCTATGGAATGGCACAGAAAAAGAACTTGAGGACTTCCACCAATATTTGAATATAATTGATGAGACCATCAAGTTCACATTGATCTCTTCTAAGAAGGATTTACAGTTCCTAGATGTCTTGGTCAAACAGACTAATGGGGAACTGGTAACCACTCTGTTTGTAAAAGAAACAGATAGAAATAATCTGTTGGTATATGACAGCCAGCACCCTCGGAGTATGATCAGATCTATCCCGTTAAGTCAGCTACTGAGGGTACGTAGGATTGTTAAAAGAGATGAGGATATAGATGGAGTTATGGACACTTTGGTAAAGAAATTTATGAAGAGGGGTTACCCACGGGGAATAATGAACAGAGCAAGAAACATAGTCCGAGAAAAGGATAGAAAAGGATTATTATTGGGGAGTGAACAAAAAATAAAAATAAAAGAAACTTTAAGCAGATTACCATGCGTAATGACGTACACAGAAGAAAGTGGTAAAATAGCAGAAATAATCAGAAAACATTGGGGTATGCTGGGTAATTGTCTTCCAAGTATAAAAGAATTTAGGAATCCCCCACTGTTTTCATATCGTAAAGGCAAAAGTATAAAAGACCATATAGTTAAATCTGACATTGGTTCTTTAAAAAACAGTTGTCAGACAACAATCACTGGGACAGGTAGGAAAGGTTGTTTCCCATGTCTGTCATGTGTAAATTGTGTCCATATGTTGAAAGGTTTTGAGTTCAAACATCCAGATTCAAACAAAATATACACAATCAAGCAATTTTTAACATGTAACTCCGATTATGTAATTTATCTGTTAGAGTGTCCATGTAAATTGTGGTACGTAGGGGAGACGACGTGCGAATTAAAAGTGCGTATCAACAATCACCGACATTCAATTAGAAAAAAACGACTTGACCTGCCGGTCTCTAAACATTTTACGGAATTGGGACACACAGAAAAGGATTTAAAATTCAGAATAATTGATAAAATCCCCGTGCAGAGAAGAGGAGGGGACAGAGTCTCTCTCCTGAAAAAGCAAGAACTTAAATGGATTTATGAGTTAAATACGTTAAAACCAAAGGGACTCAATGTGGATTTCAAAATTCAACCGAATATGTATTAGCCCCGTATATAGTATGCCTGGGGGATTAGGTGTATATGGACTACTAGTTATATATTTAGATAGTGTTATGATAACGTTATTCCAATTTTAATTGTAAATGTGATTTTATTATTGTTTCTTTGTAGATATATCTTCACACCTATCAAGATTATCGATATACCCTGCCGATACATGGGCATGACCACATGGAGGTTGATTTAAAAAAAATTTTTTTTCAGCGCAAAGAATTTTTCTTTCTGCGCAACATTATTATTATGTTTGCTATTTTTCTGTATTTTTTTGTATTTTGTTATTCTTGTTGGCCAGTACAAAGCCTTAATAAAAGAAATGGAATATAATAAAAAGAGTGGAGTCTGATGACCTATGGAATATACGTGGGTAATTGGCAAGTCAGTAGCACCTAGATGTACCGTTCGGTGATGATGCCTGGCTGTAACAGGCCAGGTGTCTAACTGAAGGGACATTGGTGGGCGGGGATGGCCTGAATAAGGTTATGTCCTCTTTACCAAAGTGCAAAATTATTAAGCCATATAATACCTATGATCCCGGAACATAATGAAATACAGAAGGAGGCGATTGCGGTTATATGTACCGCTGGTCAAAAACAGACTTATCACCAAAGATTAATAATAGTTATAAGTTAGCCACAACCAGGATGGCGCCGCGGCGCGGATGAGAGCCGAGTGCGCGTGCGCAAGTGGAAGGTCACTATGGGAGACTTTGTATTGGCTGATAGGCGTGGCCGAGTGCTGTGACGCTGAGACATGCGCAATAGGAAGTAAGGAACGCCGATAATGGCGTTTTATGTCCTCCATGTGGTGTGCACTGTGGGCGGCAGGGAAAGGTAACTGTACAGATATGAAGCATTAAGATAATATGAGGAGTACACGAAGTAATGTATAGAAAGAGGTATAAAATAAGGGAGATATAATTCTGAGTGAAGATATATAGAAGAGTACTGTACACTTGCACTATGCACTTTAATGATGACACAAAGTATATATTTATATGCACATTTGAATATATGTATTTGTAATAATCTGTTTCTAATTATAATTATGTAAATGGTTGTAGATTAGGTGTATAAAAACACTGCTATTGGTACCACTCACTGCTTGAAAAAGGCTCAGTGTGAGCCGAAACGTCGCACAGAGATGTGGACTGAATAAACCTCACTGTTTTCACCCTGACAAGGACTTGGAGTGCTGCCTCCTTTTGCTTTTTTTTTTTTTGTATATATATATATATATATATATGTGTGTGTATACAGGTCCTTCTCAAAAAATTAGCATATAGTGTTAAATTTCATTATTTACCATAATGTAATGATTACAATTAAACTTTCATATATTATAGATTCATTATCCACCAACTGAAATTTGTCAGGTCTTTTATTGTTTTAATACTGATGATTTTGGCATACAACTCCTGATAACCCAAAAAACCTGTCTCAATAAATTAGCATATCAAGAAAAGGTTCTCTAAACGACCTATTACCCTAATCTTCTGAATCAACTAATTAACTCTAAACACATGCAAAAGATACCTGAGGCTTTTATAAACTCCCTGCCTGGTTCATTACTCAAAACCCCCATCATGGGTAAGACTAGCGACCTGACAGATGTCAAGAAGGCCATCATTGACACCCTCAAGCAAGAGGGTAAGACCCAGAAAGAAATTTCTCAACAAATAGGCTGTTCCCAGAGTGCTGTATCAAGGCACCTCAATGGTAAGTCTGTTGGAAGGAAACAATGTGGCAGAAAACGCTGTACAACGAGAAGAGGAGACCGGACCCTGAGGAAGATTGTGGAGAAGGACCGATTCCAGACCTTGGGGAACCTGAGGAAGCAGTGGACTGAGTCTGGTGTGGAAACATCCAGAGCCACCGTGCACAGGCGTGTGCAGGAAATGGGCTACAGGTGCCGCATTCCCCAGGTAAAGCCACTTTTGAACCATAAACAGGGGCAGAGGCGCCTAACCTGGGCTACAGAGAAGCAGCACTGGACTGTTGCTAAGTGGTCCCAAGTACTTTTTTCTGATGAAAGCAAATTTTGCATGTCATTCGGAAATCAAGGTGCCAGAGTCTGGAGGAAGACTGGGGAGAAGGAAATGCCAAAATGCCTGAAGTCCAGTGTCAAGTACCCACAGTCAGTGATGGTGTGGGGTGCCATGTCAGCTGCTGGTGTTGGTCCAC